>NW_008634023.1:0-834 GCF_000691845.1 Merops nubicus
CTGGAGATGTCCCCTCCAGGAGGCACCAGAGCCGGGGCAGAGCCCCTCTCCCAGGAGCGGCATTTCCCCAGGAAATTGGGGTGTCCTGGCTGTGGGGCATGCCTGGGGCCATGCAGGTGGTGCTCCCGCCTCGGGTGCTCCAGGGGTTGGGGGTCACAGGGAGCAGCCTCCTTCTCCCCTCAGCCTGAGGACACTTAGGAACAGCAGGACAGAGCGGGACAAGACGCTTGGCCAGCCCATGGGGAGTGCATGTCATGCTCAGCCAGGCCCTGCCTGCCATGTCCACCTGACCCATCCCCTCTTGCTCTCTCCTCAGCCCACACCCAGAACAGGGCTGCCCGGGAGTGACCTCCAAGGCCTGGAGGAGCCCTGGCTTTAGGGGGTGGTCCCGGTCCCTGAGGCAGGTTGGGAGGCTTGGTCAAGAAAGCCGCAGCCTCTGGAGAGGGGCCAGGTCCTGGCCAGCATGGCTGACACTGCCAGTGGGAGGCAGAGGAATGGTTCCTGCCTGCCCTGAGCTGAGGGGCCAGTGGCAGTTCGGGATGTGATGCTCCTCTGAATGGTCTCACTCTCCATGGTGACAGCCAGGGTGGCCTGTCCCCAGGCTGCTGTGATGCTCCCCTCTGTGCCTTCCTGGATCCTGTGTTGGCAACACTGCCATGGCCTGTGCTTGCTCTCGCTGCCCCTGAGCAACTCCAGAGCCTCCACCCCCATGCACACAGAGGTGGAAACTTCAGAGCTGATCTTTGGTCTCCAGGACCAAGTGACTGTACCTTCCTGGAGAGGGGGTACAACTGGGGACCTGCTCCGGCTGACCCTCCCCGCAGAGCCCAGTAC
>NW_008634024.1:0-1748 GCF_000691845.1 Merops nubicus
GCCGTCGCCGCAGGGCGGTCCAGCACCCTGGACGCGAAGCTCCCCGGGGACCTTGCCCAGCACGGCTCTCGCTGCTGGGGGCTCGGGTAGGCGACAGAAGGATGCTGCCCGGTGCGGTGTCCCGGGTACGCCCACTCCCTTCTCCCGGGAGATTTGCGCTCCCGCGCAGAGGCGGCAGAGGGGGAGGACAGCAAAGGCGCACGGGGAGCCGAGGCATCCTCCTGCCATAAGGAGGAGGGTGCGAGCCCTGTTTGGAGCTGGCTGCACGCAGTTGTCCAGGGATGTATGGAGAGCCCTTGTGTCTGCGTGCTGCGACTCTTCGAGTCAGCTCTGAAGGTCTGTCCAGGTATTTCCTAGGATCCGACCGGTTTTCTCCTTCTGTTACAACACATGTGCATGTCTGAAGATGCCAAGAGGGAGGCTGCTACTCAGATTTAACTCTGATTTTGGTCCGCATCCGTTCAATCTCTTTAATTAGATCTTTGGACTGTCCTTCTCCGTGTTTGCAGCAAGAGTAAAGACGCATTTTTGCCTTTTTATGCAATGTGCCCATGTGCCAGCTGCAGCCCTGGTGGGACAGCAGCACTCCGAGCAGTGTTTGCAGTGGGATTACGATTTGCTTCTCCCACCCCTGCAGAATGCTACAGCTGTCACAGCAGTCGTGGCCAGGCTCACAGGGATGATTATTGGCCCTTTGAGTGCATCAGGTTCCTGTACTATGATGCTAGCTTACCTAAAAGAACGGGGGAGAGCAAGATAAGCCTAAATTTCAGGGCTCCTTGGTAAGCAGGGACAAAGACCTAGATTTGGGGGAGCTGGATGTGAGAATCAGCTTTGGCAGAATATGCCGGCGAGGCAGCCGGTTAAGGGCCCAACATCAGCGCAAAACTTTGCCCCTGGCATTAGAAACAAGCACAAGTGCAGGATTTGAGCCCCTTCATCAGAGCCTCAACTTCACGAGCTGTGGCTGTGAGAGTTTGAAGTTATCCAGGGTACAAACTAACCATGCTGCTGTCTCTGACGGACATCGTGGACCAGCCCTTTACACACCTCCAGAGCAGGTTTAGCTTTACCCACTCGCCCCCTCTCACTCCCCCCGGCCCCAATCTTACTCGAAGGCGTCTGTTTTAAATGCAGCCGAGGGGTCGAAATTCAATCAAAGCCTCGATGTTTATTTAAAGTATTGAATGGCAACAAACAAGGCCCCGTGGGCTTGGACTGCAGACAGCGAGGACACGCTTAAGTCAATTACACTTGACAATGCTGTAAAAGCTCAGGGTAAGGGGCACCCCTTAGACCTCCCGGCTCTGCTGCGCTTAACGGGGCTTTCAGCCGAGGTGCCAGGGAGCCCGGCGGCATCTGCAATACAAAGGAGCAGAAATGTGGCAGCAAATGGGCAACTGGGTTCAGCTAATACAGGGAAAAGGTGGTGTTTCGAGCCAGGCATGCGGAGCGAAAACTGCAAACCTCCCTGCCTCTTCTGTCCTCCAGATCCTCAGATAAACTTGTGGGAAGATGCACCGTATGAGGCGCTGGAACTGATGTCCAGGGCGCCGGTGTAAATCGAGATTCGCGCCCATGGGAGTGAAGGGAGATTTTTCTCCACTTCCCCGTGTAGGGGGTGACACGTTACAGGACGCGTCCCCAGCTCTAGCAGCTCTGGTTCAAGAGCGGCGGGGCCAAGGCGCCCAGCAGGGACCGAGGCTGGCATAGTTCGGTGAGGACACGTTCTCGCCGCGGCCGGGCTG
>NW_008634025.1:0-1041 GCF_000691845.1 Merops nubicus
CTTAAAGGTCTCTTCCAACCCGAACGATTCTGTGACTCTCTGACAGCAGCGTTCCCCCACACAGAGCAGCGTTCCTGGCTGTTCATCAGAGCATTTCCAATTGCTAGGAAAGATGCAGTTGCAAAGTTTCCCTCCCCACCATGTGTGTATTTAGGGAGGGGGTGTCTGGGCTGAGCCGTGGCACCCTGAGCACCAACTGCTGTGAGTTGGGCTGCTCCTTGACCCCACCACTTCGCAGGTGATTTGGGAACTCCAAACATTTCCTCCCCATCCACAGAAGCGAATTCTTTTAAACCAAACACTCACCCTCCTTCCACCCCCCAAAGGGACAGAGCATCTCCAGCACCACACAGAATCACACGCCCAGATCTTCCTGGGGATGTCTAAAAATCCCCAACACAGGCCACGAAGCAGGTCCTGAAGATGAGGGAGCCTTTCAGGGGCATTTCTGAGCTTCCAGTTAAATGAAGCGCTAAAGCAAACGGAGGGTTGGCGGCCGGGTCGCCCGGCAGGAGGGAGCTGCCTGGCAGCCACCTCTCCACGCTGGAGCTGCTCCCAGGGTTTGGAGCAGTTGAAATGGGAGGAAGGACCACGCTCCATCCACAGAGGTCCTCGAGCAGATCCTCCAGCGCTTCGTAGCTCCCGCTGGAGCCAGCTGGATGGGTAAAAAATGTGGAAAATGGGCAGCGTCGGGCAGAGGAGGTTGAAATGGTGGGAGGGGCGGTGGGTGGGCTCGGCTTGGAGCTGGTGCTGGCATGGGTGGGGGGTTTCAGCTGAGCAGTGACACGCAGGGGCCTATTTTAAACCCGTTCCCCACGTAGCAGAGAGCACGTCTGGAGGATTGAGAGAGGCGGTGGTTTGATCATTGTCTCTCCCAAGGAAATGGTTTGTAATGAGATTTTAAATAATAAAGTGGGATAATTTCCCCGGCTGGCAAGATCGTGAAATTTTTATGCCTCTTTTCTCTCCCAAAGTTTTATCACCCTTTATTTTTAGCGACACCTCATCCCCCCCTCTTTTGAAAAAGACAAAAAAAGAAAG
>NW_008634026.1:0-12325 GCF_000691845.1 Merops nubicus
ATTCTATGATTCTTTGATTCTATGAATTCCATAACGTGTAAGGGTTCATGCAGAAACCTTAAGTGGGAAGAGCAAGTTCAGATCTGACTACAGGAAGTAAGAGACATATTCTGCTTTTAGCTAATGGTTCTTACTAACACAGTAGGATTTTCAACCTAAAGGACAAAAACTGACAACAAGGGAGGGCATAGGGTAGTTATCCAAGTTATACACTTGTTAAAAAGAAATACATTTGCTGCCGTTTGTCTTTGGTCCAAACTAAGCTATGTTGAGATTCATTACAAGAGCAATAAGAAGAAAGAGGAAGAAACAATTTGTACGTTTTGGCATTAAACTTCTAAAAATCAACTACGTGCCATTGCTCTGCCTTGGGTTATATCTTTTCTTCCTGCACATAGAGATATGAGTAAGAGTTGTGTGCTTCTCAGTGATTTGCTTCTCCACCTTTATGCTTTCATGGTTGCAGACCACACTATTAGACTATTTAAATTCTCATCTATTCTCTGCCTGTAGCCAGAAGCATTCAGCCAACTGATCTGCAATTCTGAACATGCACACAACACCCCTTACTTCTTTCTAAGCATATGCCCCTAGCAACTCAGCTATCGTACGTGATTTTAGGGTTGATCTACATACAAAGCCATCATGGAATCATAGTAACAGCTACAATTTTATTTTCCTTTAAATTCCATTTGCTTTTTGTAAAACAGCTATCCAGAGAAACTTTAGTGGGAATAAAGTAATCTTCAGCCTGATAAAATTTAATTAAACATTTAAAAGGCAAACCCATCATACAGAAGTATTCCTTCTAGTCCTGTACACCACACAAAACAATGTTGTGTGATTTAAAATTTGCATTTTTAATTCTCACTGATCTATCCTTTCAGAGCTGGAACTGATCTAACCTAGCTTTATCTGTCATAAGTTCAGCCATTGTGGTTGCAATTTTCCCAGTATGGTATCATTGTACAACCTCAATTAAGAATATGATATTTAACTGCTGCATGAGCCTTCTCACCTAGGTATTTCCTTAAAGTAATATGACGTGTTATTTATAGGAGCTAGTCAAGAGTATGCATTGAATAAACTATTCGAGCAATACTAATACTGAGGATATGGGTAGGATATAGTTGTTTTGATTTTTAATATGTCCCTACCGTCATTGGAGACTATTTCAAAAAGGAAAGAAAAACCAGAGGAGAAAATGTGGGCATGTAAATCAGAGGTGACTAGTGGTCACCTGGTGAATAAAGCAGGCACAGACTCTGCATGCAAGGCAGGTAACTGCAACTGAGATTAGAAAGCGCAAACAGCATTTTATACAAGATGGTGGTGCAACATCATCTGGATTACTGTCTAAAGTTCTGATCAGCCATATCATAGAAAGATTTATTCATGCAGAGTCAGACAAGACTATCTAGTGAACCCAAAAGACAGCTTTCAAAATTAGTTCAAAACCAGTTTTGCTCTTTTTGTCTAGCAGGAGGAAAAAAAAATGTACTAGATAGCACTGTCTCTCTTTAGATACAACAGATTAAACATGAGTGAAGTTGATCAACCATTTAAATTTATCTGCACACAAAAGTGCATAACATTGTTAATAATAAGTTTATGCTGAAAACAAAAAGAAAATTCCTAGATTAGGTCTTTCAAAACAGTAGGTGGTAGTGGACAGGGAGGATCAAAATGCCGCTGGCTGGCAAACAGTACCAGTGGTGTTGATACTGGGGCTGATAATGGTTTATATATTCATCAAGGGCTGGGGTGATGGGACTGAACACTCAGCAAATAAACAAGCACACCAGTGAGAACTTGGGAGGTCAGGGATGCTGTTCAGAAGGTGGCTCAGGAGCACACAGCTTGAGAGGGAAAGCTTCATGTGCTGGGTTTGTTCAGCCTTAGGAAAAATAAGGGTAAGGATGGTAGAAAAGGCTCAAAATGATGTCTTCTACCACCCAATACAGGGTTAGGAGAAGACAGAGCCAGAAGACAGAACTGAAATGAAAAGAGACAACAAAAGCACAAGTTTCATAAAGAAAAATCCAGTTAAAAGTAAGTAAAAAAAATTGTTAGGGTAAGAATAGTCAAACATTGCAACTGTTAGGCAGGTTTCATAATATGTCCACCTTCAGAAGTAGCTTAATAGTTAAGTTAACAGTTCACAATTGAATTGCACCTATTAGCTGAGCAACTTACTTTTGCTGCAACTTTCAGAACTGGTACAATCTAAAAAGGTGGTTTTAAAACTTGCATCAAGTTTGAAAAACATCTACTATTCTTCACGGACCTAAAATGGCATTTTCATTTAGATGCCAAAGTAAAACTTAGCATTTCTAATGAGCCATTTCCATTCAACCGTCACAATCACTTTTCAAATTCACAATCCAAAAATATAGCATGACCATACCAGACTATTTCTCTATGGCTCTGACCAGACTTCATTTAAGGTCCAGTACTGAGAGGCTTGAAGTAGTAGAAAATAATTCTAAGATTTTATTCGTCATAACTTCTATATGGGATCACATGCTTTGCAAAGTAGACTGTTACTACTCTAATAAGCAAAATAATAATAATAAAAATAAATCAAATGATACTTAAAGTATCCAAGAATTCAATAGGTAATTTATTTGATTAAATTAAAGGTTCTTTGCTATACAACACATATTCATAACATCTGACATTAATTCATTCCACAGAAGATAATCTGTATTTCTCTTTTTATTCCTTCCTTAATACTAGCATGCCTATTACATTCCAAACTGTGAATAGTTCTACCCTATCTCACTCATGCTAACTGCTTCTGCCATAGCCTTCTTATAAAGCTACAAAAAGAACTTGAACAGAACTTTACTGAAAGGTACATTGAGGAGGAATTGTTGTATCAGTCCACTGAACATAGGGATTCTGAGAAAAACAGACTTTTTTTTTAAACACTGTACATAATTACATCTTCTAACTAATTACTTCCCCTTGCTGCAACAATTGTCCTGCCAGAAACAAATGTCTAAAGTCATGCTGTGTTTATTATTACAGTACGTAATGGAAAGACAGAAAACAGTGAAGTTAAGGTATTGATTTCCAAAACTCGGAAATGGCTTTTGGTTTGATTTTGTTGGGGCCTGACAGCTTACTGGAAGAAAAGAACATTTTCAAGGAGGATGAGGCTGATTCTATAAATTGAGTCTTCAAGGGAAGCACCACTTTACAGATAGCTTTTCAGATTGTAGTAGCTCAGAGAACACCTTTAATTTAGGTTGAGCACTGAGTTTTCTAAGACTTACACAAGCAAACCCAGAAAGGGATGTCATAGCTACATTCCAGGAGCACAAATCAGTTACAGTCAGAAGGTATGGCAGCAGGACAGGTGGGGAGATCCAAGTCAGCCAGCTTAAGAATAACACCACAGCTGAGTGCAGCTGTAGACCAGCACTTGTTAAACCTTCCCACAACCCCCTATAAAAACTACTTATGCTGCTAATCTTTCTCAATTCCCAAGTAATAATCTTGCAAATTAGTTTAAAACTAGTTATCTATATTTACTTGGGCCAATTTATGCATAATTAGGTCTTAATAAGTTCTTTAAATACATGGATCCATTACAAAAATGTTAAACTCCATTGGCAGTCTCAAAATAAGAAAGATGTGATGTGGAAACAACGACATGTACTGATCCTCAGGAAAAAATAAAAAAGTATAAAAAGTAATGCCAAACTAGTGGACTCATTGGTTTCTGTATAGAAATTAATACATGCAGTAACAAAACAGAAGGATGAAAAGTCGTGGAATGCTAAACCACAGGAGTCCAATGCATCACCACACACACGTATGCTCTACACTATGGACAAGACAGATTCTTGAAAGAAAAGGATGCTTAAGAGCATGAGGACACTAATGCAAAAGTCCTTTCTAATTGATACCTGAATATCTACACAGGACAAATTCTTCCACTAGCCAAAATCCATCTGGAGAGCAGTAAAACTGTTTGTCCTGTCTCAAATCTGCAGCGTTTGGCTCTGCAGGATGAGGTAGTCATCAGTGCCACAAAGCATTAGGGTGTAAAATAACCTGTATGATAATCTTACACTATTTTCTCCTTGTCTTACTACGTAGTTGTCAAAGCATTCAGGGTGTTGAAGTTCTGTTAAAGATCTCAGGGTGACATTTGGGGGATATGTCAAGTTAGCTCACCTCATCTTTACCATAGGCTCCAAAGCATATTTCTCCAAGCAGAGCCAGTCAAAATAATTCCCCCTTTTAAAGAAAACATTCTTAATTGGTATGAGATCAAACATACAAATAAGGTAAAGGAAAGTTAACCACCTGTGATATCAAGGTTGTCTGCTAGTTCTGTACTCAGGGAAAAAAAGTATTCACTGCAATCATACTTTTTTTTTTTCCCCATAAAGGTATGTATTAAAATTGCTTTAAAAATGTGTTATGGCACATAGAGCTGGTTCTATGCCAAACAGGTACTACTACATTTTGCAACGGAGTCCCAAAACAAGAGAGAATTGAGGGCACTCCTAAAAAAGGCATTGCACATTTCTGCAACCAGATTGTGTGACTGAAAAATGGGCGTTATGCCTCAACTGTTGCTAATCTGGAAAAGAGGGTAGACAGGAATCAAAATCCTAATTTCCCCCTTGCCCACAAAGTAAAATTGTGTCTGCAAAGGACATATTTAGAGAATGCACTGTCTGCAATCCTAATTATTTAAGGGAAAAAAGTAAAACTTCTGTTGAGATCAGCAGAACCAGAAAAGCACAATATTTTGTGAAAAATGAAACACCCTGTCCTATAATTACTTTGTGTTCCGAAGTGCTTAAAGTATCCCAGTGATTACTGACTACATTTCTGTATCTCCTCTTAGCTTCTTCTTCTTTCTTCCTCTTAGCTTCTTCCACAAGCAGAATGGACAAAATGAAACCTTGTTCTCATTTTTCAGTAATGTTGTTCCCAGTAAACAAAAACAGCTCTACTGCAAAATACATCATGGTTCAGGTAACCTCCTTACAGGAAAAACGTTAGCTGCTACTACCCAGCTCCAAAGAGAAATTATTTACTCATATTAGCTGGGGACTCCGCCACAAAATTCATTAACACCCTAGGGAGAGGGAGGCAAAATTTTAGGCCTTCGCCATCACCACTAAATGTCCAAACCACAGGCTACACAGCCAAGCTCCCACTGATTTTCCAAGGCTTTTGTGATTGCTTTGAGGCAGCACCTCAGTGGGCAGTCAGGGTGCCCCACCGTGCTGGGTCCATCCTCTCTGGCTGTGGGAAAGGTGGCCTTAACTTCCACACTGATTGAAGTAGTTGGTCTTGAATTAAAGGTCCACAAGTGTCCCTTGTAATACGTATGTTCAGATTATATAACTGTCTGCCTCAGAGTTCATTCAGGCACAGGACAGACTGACCAGGCTTCCCAGGTAAATACCCTGATGCACAAGAACTGTAAGAGTCATTGGCTCGCTCAGAGAGCCACTCAAGAACTTTTTAATTAAGACTGCAATCTTCTGTGCAGCACAAGGCCAGTCCTAAGATTTATAATCTCTTGTCATGTTGCTCAAAGTCACCATCTCATTTTTATCTCTATGGCTGTTATCTATCTTGCCTACAAATGGAAGGTTAAAGTTTGAGGCATATTTCTGGGCACTTGTCAAAATTCATTTTATGGAAAAATGAAGCATTTACAGGGTTTCTTCTCTAGCAACTCCACTGCACTAACCAGAACTGTGTAAATTACGTGGTGATTTCCTATTCATATTCCCAGTAGCCAACTCCACAAAAGCAATGAAAGATAAGCACAAAAATCAAAACTTCGAGCAAATATTCCACCTCCACATCCCAAAACGTGTGCAATCTTTAAGTTCCAGAGCAATCAGGGAGAGGAATCATTCTTCAAAGTGTTTTAATTGTCAAAACTTCATTCAGCAGCAGCTGAATACCAAACCACAACCCGAGATGCAGGCACATAGGTCTACCTACGATACATTGTATGCTCCATGGCTGGATGCTCAGAAAGTTCCAAATTCAACTTTGAATTTATCTGGAAAGGAATTAAAATATAAAGGTTGAAATAAAAGAGACCCCAAGTCCTCACCCAGCTGTTACATGTACGTGTAGCACAATTACTCTGATTCTGTACATCAAAGGCACATAGCTAATTTGCAAAGTGAAGTCCCTGCAAGTAAGAAAGTGCCTTAAATAGTCTCTATTGTCAGGTTAACTTTAATTTTGCCACTGCAGGCACAGTTCCCCACACTGCAGAATATATTCAGTGCAAGATTTCTGTGATGCTGAATACTGACAAAAACTCTCAGGCAGTCATTTCCTGGTGAGGGTTTCGGTTGTTCTCTTTAGTTAACTTGCCTCGTGGCCAATAGGCTCTTCAACCACTGAGAGGTTTTAGTATCGTCAACAAGCTTTTGTTTTTCTCTCTAAAACTTTTTCCAGAAATGTTTGTTTTTGGGTTTTGAGGGGTTTTGTTTGTTGCTTTTTAAAAGTCAGATGAACCTGCAGCTGCAGCCTAGCACAGTCCAGGTGCCAAGGCTGAGGGTCCCAGAAGCAGCTAGATCAGGGGTGATGGGAGAGGAAACCACAGACTACTTCAGGAGCAGACTTTCAAAGTTCACTCTGTCACTCTGGGAGGAGCGATGAAGCTGCTTGAGCAGCAGTATCAGACTCATTTGGTTTAAACCCAGTTGTGGGTGGTGGAACAAGCTGGCTCTACCCAGCTCCTTACCTCCCTTGTCAGGCAGGAGAGATGCTGTCCTGACAGAGCACAAGTCCTACCACCTGCAGCACATGGGGATCTCGCAGTTCAGTCACTCTGCAATGAAACTGCTACATTTCTCTTTTGCTTTGTTTTGTTTTTTTTCCCCACTTCTGCTATGCTAGGAAACGCAATATTTCACTTGGATAATATACAGGACAACAAGAAAAAAAAGTCAATGGAAAGGCACTTTGTGAAATCCAGGCAAATACAATGGGAACTGTGAATGCTCAGCACACTGTAGTATAAACCCCTTCATCTTTTATCATATAAAATGAGCCCAACAAGCATTGCACTCAGTTGGATTTGAAAAGTCAACCATACTGTTAAAAAAATCATATTCTCTTCTACAATCACATTTCAGCACTCCTCCAAGACCAAAGTTTCACATCAAGTTAAATAGTTTCCATCCTGCTTTTTCTCCGCAGTCCTCCCTTCCTGTGGTTATCCTTTTTCTCACCACTGTGTCTGTGGCTATTAACCCTCTTCCTTTTCCTGGAATATTCTCTCTTAAAAACAATCTTTCCACTACTCATACAGTCAAAAATGTTTCCCCACCCACTTCCCCCTCCAGTGTAAAACCATTTGTTTGAAAGCTAGAGGGAAAGGGAAAAGTAGATGGTTTAAGAACAAAGATTTATTTTTTTTTTTAATTGCCAAATTGATCCTCTGGGAGGGTCAGGATTGCAGAGTAGTATATTACACTGGGACAGATTAGAGACACCCAGTATCTAATGTGAAACGGATGCTTCCATAAGTATCACTGTATCATACATCTGCCATACTTCAATTAAAAGATGTTGTCTACTTAAAAAGAGTGAAGTCAAGATTTCCATAAAGAAAAAAAAATATTTTGAAAAACTTTATATTATACTTGCCTACATTGAAAAGTAGCTGTATATAAAGAAAAGTATTCCTCCAAACACAGCTAATTCTGAAAAAGGATTGTTCCTTTTTATGCAGAGATATAACATCAAGTGTATACATGAATGCCACAGTATATTCTCCAAAACTGTCTGTGCTCTGAAACGATCCTGTAGCATTGCCAGTGAGGAACAGCTGCTGCGTTTTCACCCTTAAGATGGGTGGATTTTAGTGTACAATAGGAACATCTCAAAGTGAGTGTATATCTATGTGTTCCATCTGGTAAATGCAGCAGAAACAAGATTCTATAAAATGAAAACTCTTTTGACTATGGCATGCCCCAGGATGAGCAAGAAAATAAGAGTGAGCTGTACTTCAAACCTATTATTTTCCCTGTTTTTGTCTTGTCTTGACTTCTAATATATTCTAACACTTGCACCGTTTTAGTGACAAGAGCTCCAACTAATCTGAACTTCTCTTCGCCTAGAAGGAATAGCTCATGTCCATTTTTAATATCTTTTAAAGATATCGTCAAACTAACATTTTCCTTCTATAAATAAACTTCAGCAACTAGGTGGAAGAGAAGGGAGTGTTAAAATAAAAACTTTATTTTATGTTTTCCATCTAACTCCATCGACTTTTTTTTTTCTTTTTTTAACTATTAAGTTCCATGTTATCCTGGGTTTTAGTGGTCCAAGGATTTAGTAGTAGGAGTCCTGAACTTGAACACTGTATCACTTCTATATTTCTAACTCCTTGAATGCAAAAAAAAATCTATCAAAATAACACTGCAAATGAATCAAAAATGTTCCTCACTTTTAGGCTCTACCATTACATCAAGCAAGAATCAAGAAATAAATAAAAGGTGTTAATTTTTGGTTACTACAATATCATAGTAAATAAGCCCTATATCCAGCTAGAATACTTCTTTCCACCTTTCTATTCATTGTAAATTTTTATTTCTATGATATTTATTTCCCTTTGTTCTATGTCTTTTTTCTTTTATACACAAAATACAAACCCTTGATCCATTTTTTAAAAAGCCTCCAAAATTCCTACTGGATATGACTCATGTGAAAATATTTTCGTATCAATTTCCAAGCCCTACTGAGTGTTCACTCTCTAGAACTGATAATTTTAGCATTTAGAAATACATTTATCCATTTTATCCATTCTATACCTCTTATATTTTTTTCCCCATACAGAAGCAAGTAATAAAATTGACATATTTATATTAATTTCATGCTTGCTATGGAAGCAATTTTAACTTTTATCTCTATTAAGAATTGTAATTTTTTTTATAGACAATTCTGAAACATTCAGGGAGAAGTCCTACCTAAAAGTTCAGCTAAAACAAAAACACTAAATCTAGTGTTAGCTTGTCAAAACCCAGATGTTAATAGTGACCTTTTGAAACAGGGTCATGAATAACATAGAATCATAGAATGTCTGGGCTGGAAGGGACCTCCAAAGGTCGTCTAGTCCAACCCCCCGACCATAAGAAGGGACATCTCTAACTATATCACTACTCAGAGCCTCATCCAGCCTGATCTTGAATGTCCCCAGGGGTGGGGCCTCCATCTGTCTGGGCAACCTATTCCACCCTTATATTGAAGAACTTTTTCCTAACATCTAACCTAAATCTCCCCTTTTCTAGCTTAAAGGCACTACCCCTCGTCCTGTCACTCCAAACCCTTGTGAACAGTCCCTCCCCTGCTTTCCTGTAGGCCCCTCTCAGGCACTGGAAGGTCACTGTAAGGTCCCCCCGGAGCCTCCTCTTCTCCAGGCTGAACAGCCCCAACTCCCTCAGCCTGTCCTCACAGCAGAGCTGCTCCAGCCCTCGCAGCATTTTTGTGGCTCTCCGCTGGACACACTCCAACAGGTCCACCTCCTTCTTGTGCTGGGGGCTTCAAGCTGGACACAGTAGCATATCGATTTTCCACTAGATCTCAGAGATATCAGATGGTATTCACCACAACAGAGTAAGCTATGTAGAATCAAAAGCCCAGCTACATCTTTGTTAATTCTGCCTGTTATATGTTAGCCAAACACACAGCACACACAATTTTTTGTAGCATTTAGGCAATTTCCAGTGAGTTTCCACAGAAGCTTCACTAAAGCTTGGGGTAAGTGGATTGACAAGTTTTTCACTCCAGTTATGTTCTTTGGGGACTGTGCCCAGACATTTCCACACAATGCCATGTACAAACAGGAAACACTGCCAGCAAATGACCCTAGAGCAACATCCCTGTATCACAGCACCTCAGGGCTGTGCTAACACTGCTTGACCAGTAAGAAACAAAGGGAGAAACATGTCTCTGGTAAATGTCAGATTCATCATGTTGACAGATCTCCTTGACTGGAGGGGCGTGAAAGAAGCAGAATAATAAAAACTAAAAATATCATTTGGGGTAGCAGGGAGAGTTGCATGGAAGTGCTGAGTAGACTCATTCTGCCACATTTTGAAGGCAAGAAGGTGAGCATAAGGCCTTGCTCTGCTCTCTCTAAAGTCAGATTTGCTGATGAATTCAGTGTCACCAGGATCCAGTTAGGTTTTTTAATCGTAAACAACAGCCACAGAAAGAGGGGAAAATATGGAGAAAAATTAAAGACCACCACTTGGGAATGAGAAGCATACTCAGCGTACGGCCTACTTGTACAGCGCAGAGCAGGGAATCTGCTACATTGCCCAGGGTACAGAGCAAGAGAAAACAGTACTGCCATTCTGACAGCAGTTAGCACCAGCAAACTGCTCCTTGTTAAAGGTGTTCACATTCCTCAAGCTGTATGTGGAAATCACACTATGCCTGTCTCCATATTTATCTCACACACTGCACACGCAGGCGCTCAGGCCTGGCTGTGGGCCCCTGTGTGTGCGGCTCCAACAAATGGCTCACTGCCTTTGTGCTCCACTGGGAAAATACCTGTTACAGCAATGAACACTTTGATGTATAGAGTACCTTTTCCCATAAGGTTTTATCTGCTGGAGAAGAAGGTTTGTACATGGAGCTGGTGGTTTCATGGCTGTGTTCAGCCGCAGCACAGGCACACCCGGAGCTTCAGAGCAGCAGCCCTCGACTGTGCAAACACAAGCATTTACATACAGCAGGCAAACAACTGCCCCAGCTTCAAAATTAATTTTGTTTGTTTGTTTTGCTGTGAGGTTTGATTTTTGTCCAGTTCAGCACCCCAGGCAGGCTCAGTGTGACCCTGCTCAAGAGCCAGCTGGCTAATGTGGAGGGTCAGGAATGAGCCCACGGCTTCTTCACCCCGTGCCCGAGCCCGACTCAATATCCACCTCAGTAATAACTCCTGCTTGATGGACTAGATTTTCTGCCAAACATCAAAATTAAATGCTAATGAATTCAGATCCTATTGGGGATACACTACCATTATAATTCATCTCTAGCAATGAAGTGCTGTGCTCTTAAAATAAAAAAAAAAAAAATCAAAATTACCAAATATATTTTTTTAAGATTTATTTTCCTGAAAATTATGCAAGACGTAAGACTGCCCTGCAGAAATGTTGCCATACTTGTTAACAGTTATTAGCACATGAATACATTTCAAAAAACTTTTTTTTTACCTCCAATTCTAATGCATGTTCTAAAAATTTTATAGTAAATTCAGTAAAGCATCTTCCACTATATTCTACAAAACTCCTTCATAAGAAAAGGGATTCCTAATCAATGATATTTCCATTACATCATTTCTATCAGCAGCATTTTTTAAAATGCCAAACAGGTATTAATCCAATGTAAATATACTGTACCCTTTAGAGGTAGCAAAAGAAAAAAATCTTACTCCCCTTAAAACAGTTTGCTCTTAGTATGCAAATCAGTGCTGATTTGGTGGCATGCAGCAGTAACATAAATCAATTTGAAAGTATATCTGTAGCAGACAGTTTCTTTTCAAGCAACCTTTTTCTAATCACCACGAAAACTTAGAATTCTTCAAAACATTGCACTGCAATGGACAATAGCTTTGTGGAAGTTAACTTGTTGACAGCAAATATGAACAAACTCTTTGTTCCCCATATGCTGCTGGAGAAAAATCTATCCTACGTGGGTATCTTTTTTTATAGGTCAATTATCTCATACAATTAAAATTAATAGCTTTAAAGCAGACAGATCCTTTAGTTCCTATAAAAACCGTGCAAGGCCACAAAAGGGCATGCATGAGAGCTGCCAAGTGCCTTATAAAACATTTTAAAGAAAAATTTATTTAGTTCTTCCCAATATAGCTATAAGATCGGGTGATTTTCAGACACTGAGCTCAGACACACATTGGAGGCACTAAATGAAGTGTTTGACAGGCATTCCATGGAATACTCACTGGTTTAGTCCTTTCCTCCAAATTCCTACTCAAATACACAGTTTTACTGATGACAACTTGCACACAACACCAAATGAAATTGAAGATTGAGATATTGAAGTGTTTATCAATAACTTTTCATCGTTAATTCTTTTATTCATACATACTCTAGATATTCTTATTTTAAATACATGAAGTTTGCAGTAAACTGCTGTGAACAGTTATTTCCTCAAGTGTCTGTAGCTAACAATAAGGGAGAGAACTGTATTTTTACATCAGTTTACAGATATCTTCTAATAGAGGCATTGGAAAATTCTGTTCATTCCCTCACTTCTTAAAAATGAAGCTATGCATAAAAACACCTGCTGCACC
>NW_008634026.1:12356-26866 GCF_000691845.1 Merops nubicus
AAATAATGAGAATATACTGTAGAATAGTGTAACGGTGTAGTAAAACGAAAACATAAATCTGTATTTAAGCATCAGGAATCTTAAACTATTATTTAATACTTGACCTATGGTGTTGAGCCTTTATTAGCTGTGAAAGCTGAAGAGAGTAGATTGATATTTATATCTTCGATGATGAAGTAAGAACTCAGTAAACCTAATGTGTTTTTTTCCCAGCTTGAAAAGAAAGCTAACCAAGCGTATATTCGCATAAATTACAGTGATGGGTATTTAAAGAACATTAAAATAGAAATAAAGACAAACATGTATCTTTTAAAGGCAGTGTCAGATAAAGCATGATAAACATTACTGGAGCAGTCCATGCTTGAAATCAAAGCCTGAATAAATAATTTGCTTCAGCATCAAACTACTTAATTTTAGCATTATGGCAAAGGGAACAGAAATAATGCAAATTATTTCAACTGTGTTTGTAATTGTGAATTATAAAGACACACAGCCTTTACATCTTTTTATCCTTAAAACTGTTGTCATGGAATTTAGGAAAGAAGATACAAGATACCTCTTCTCACCAACTTTCCTTTGCTTCTGTTCTCTGCGAAATGTTGCTCCAGTAACCCTTGAATTAGGGTGGCATCTTCTACACATGCAGCAGATCAACAGTTTTCACAGCTTTTCACTCAGTGATTAACACATCAGTTTCCTCTTGGCTATTTTCTAGCATTCCTCTTATTTTTTTGGGGACATATGACAATCTGGGGATATCTCCACTCCCACCAAGGAGAAATTTCATAACTTGTAGCTGCTATTTTTTCTTGTATTGGATCATTTCCTATGTATAACAGTGACCCATCCAAGGACTGTACTTTTTTTACATAAACAATGAAGCATTGATTGGAAACACAGTACAGAGTAAGATAAAATAATGCTGTAGTAGAAAGATACCTAAGATCATGTTAGTCTTCTGTATTATTCAATGAAACATAATTAAATTCAAAATTAAAAGAAAACTGCAGCCACAGCTTGAAGAGGTAGCCCTCTTTCTTTACAGAGAAGACAAGAGTTGTGTAAGTGTAAGTCAAGCCTTATTTACCTTGAAGAATAATTGTAACTAATTGATTTATTACAATTAGCATTACAGTTTCTATTTCATTTCCCATTTGAGGGTGGTTTTTTTCAGAGTCAGTTATAGCTATAAACAGAGAAATGAACCGAGTAGAGTACTTTCGAAGGGTCATTTCAAAGAACATTTCTATCAGCAAGTTTCCTCTTCTTCTCAGAAGTGTTTGGAAATTTGGAAAAATGTTCTCCAAAGCATCAAATACATTCCTAAAGTAAAGGTTCCACTAATTTGAGTGAAAGTTTAATTAGGCCTTCTGAAATCTTGGACTTAACACACATCACACTGTATGAACACATGCACAATTATAAGATACTTGTCATAGAGATTAAACATTTATTTAAACTCCTGGGAAAAAAAAACAAACCAAACCAAACCAAACCAAACCAAAAAAAAAAAAAAAAAAAAAACCCACACAAAAACCTCTAACCAATTTTTTTGTAGTTCACTTTCACAAAAGTGCTTTTGAACATTTTATAGAAATGTTAAAGAGTTGTGAATCCCATTGGATTTCTAGTCTTACAATGATGGAAAAAAAAATGGCTTTTTTACCTTTTAATTTTTTCAGCAATATTACAGAGTAACAACAAAAGAAAGTAATGTTAAGTAACAATGAGCACTAATCAATCCCAATTTGTCCCTAACTACAATTAATTAAATTGCTGTGTGCCACAGAAATGGATTTTTTTTAATTAGATGTTTCATTTATTGATTTTTTAGACACATCAATACACACTGCAAGGGATCTTTTCCGTAATAATGGAGTTAAACAGGCAAAACATTAAGCAAGTTGCCAATTAGCTGATTAGGTGTCTAATTCTTCTCCCTTAAAGACAGAAAAACTCTTACTCCTATCAGTGGCTGTAAATAGGTGCATCACAATACAGCTCTGCTTACACAATTCTCCAGTGCCCTGTGTGTTCTGCTGGAAATGACTGAGAACAAATCCCATCTTTGGAAAAGTTATTTGATGTTGAAGAATAAAGTTTTGCTCCATTCATCCATATGTCTGGAATAAGGGAGACAAGTGTCTTTCCTTTGTCTGCTTCCTACCACACTAATACTACTCTCCAGTGGTTTCCAGTCCATGAGAACATTCATTTATCAGTTTCTGTGAGGCAACAGCGTTTTATATATGTTCAAATAGCAAGTGAAAACATATACAGAAAAAATTAAAAGTGCTTTGAGAGCCCTTGACAACAATTTATTTTTTTTTTTCAATAAGATAAATAAACAGTTGCATCAGTTCCCTCAGATCATTTCAAGTTCACAATGGTACAAAAGTCAACAGAATCTTTGGGCCCATGGTCTAAATTGTGATACAAATCCTGACTCAATGCTCACTTTCTTAAGGGTTCAGAAGGAAAGAGAACAGTAATGTAAACCCTAAAGGTCAGTGCCACTGTGTGGTAACAGACTGTGCTGAAAATTATGCATGTTGGGATAAAGGTTGGACGTGATGATCCTAGAGGTCCTTTCCAACCATAGTGAATCTATGATTCGCTCCAGTGACCTAAAAACCAGTCAGCAGCCAACAAAGGTAGGTAAACTGTACACAAAAAAAAAGGACAGAGAAACCAGCTATATGGGAAGTAAGGACACGTGTGTACATCTCCCACCAAGCTGTTGCCCCATGACCACTCATGCTCCCACACTAAAAGAAAGGTAAGCCGGGATGCATGGCTGCAGCTTCACCCGCTTCAAGGCTGCTATTTAAAGCCAGTTGAGAGGCTGTAACTTGTTCATGCATACTCTGGCCTCCTAAGAAAATGACTACAAAAGTCTGAATGAAAGACTTTCTCTAAACAGATCTGGAACGGAGGTCCATGAACGGGCTATGGCAGCATCAGACCATGTGGTGAAAAAGATACAGAATATGGTTGCAAATTAGCATCCAAAACAAACATAATGAAATGGAAGAAGGCCAGTTTGGATAACTGCTATCTTAAGGTTTGGCTGTTTTAATTAGACATCCAGACTGCAAGATAAACAAGGAAAGTGCAGGTCCCCGGAACTATGGGAAAATGCCACCTTAACAACCTCACTGCTCTCCCAGATACATCGTCTAAACCGTTTATATGCTATATGCGCTCATCCATCTCTTCTAAATTTCAAATAACTGAAAAAGTATAACACTTTAATGTAAATTTTAAGAAGAGTTTTAGCCACCACAGCTATAGGTCAATTTTTATTTTGGATCTTGAGTTAAATCACTGTGTCATTTTTTGAAGAAAAGAAGCCACAAAACTATGCATGGATCATTCACCAAGCACAAAAAAAGCCAGCAAAAACACTAAAACCCCATCATCAGCATCTTTTAATCTTCTGCTGCTTTCATTTATACCTTGGTGAAATTAGCTAAAGAATGTTTCCTGAACTCTCACAAAATTTTAGGCAATTTCATCAACATCCACAAATAACACATAGCTCTTTATAGCTTATGGCTAGTCACTATGGCATTGTGTCACCACCAGTGTTTGTGTCCTGTTAGATCACACAGTCTAATATGGAAATAAAAAGGGGTGAGAGGAGTAAAATAAAGCAGAGCAAGAGGGAATTCTTCTGTTCTGTGTTCCTGTGATATTCCAGGCTGAATCTTTGGCCTACTTATCTATATTTTAAAGTAGTAATTCTATTATTTGGGCCAAGATTTCATTTTAAACCCACTTTGGGCAGTTGGATTATTAGGTTTGAGTATATTAAAGAACACTATCTACCAGATACTGCTCAGAATGGTCAATCTTATGGGGAAAGATTTCAAGATCCTTTCTGAAATACATGATAAGAAAGAAATATTTAAAACAAAAGGGGAAAAAATCCCAAAAACCACAGATAAATGTTTGACAGCATGCCCTCATAAATTTTTTTTCAAGGAAAGAAGAAATCAGAGACATCAAGGCTATCACATATTAGAAAGGTGACATTATGGGGAAAAAAAAAATCCCCTTGGAAAGAAAAGGCAGAAACAAGGTATTGATGGATTATACGATTCTTTATAGTTGGTGGTTTAGCTGTATACAAAGACACAATAAATCATACCATGCTAATTTCAAAAGTCATATTTTTTGTATTTATGCCATGTATGATTACTGGATTTCTTTGGTACTAACACTGAAAGTGAAACCATCATAATAAACCCAAAATTAAAAAAAAAAAAAAAATGGAACTACTGCATGAACCTACTACAATTTTAGAACACGGAAAGGTAAAATTTTGCCCTAGAAAACTAACGCAAACACTAGAGGAAAATGAGATGGTTCATACAGTTTGCTTCAATCCTCAGCCACTTCCTATCTTTGCAAATTCATCAGTCACCAGGATTTTATTATCTGAGTCCACATATTTGCAAGACACAGAGTCAGTTCCCCTCAACCTCGTTGAATGTAGGTTGCTATACATTCCTGAGCCTCATCACTGATGTGGTCTGCTGCCAAGGCTGACCAAGGATCCATCCCTATGTTTTTTTAAGTAACTCCAAAGCCAGCTCTGGATCTGTACTACCAAAAGGTAAATCAGAATCAGGCCTTGAACATATTCACTTTCTTCTTCTGCAGGTTGAATCTAAAAGGCAGGAGAGAGTGAGACAAGAGATAAAAGTCTGGAGAAGTTGTCTGAAAATTATCATCAATAACATCTTTGTATCTAGAATATGTCTTAAAAGCTCCAAGTGAGAAAAAGGGACCCCTCCAGAGACATTAGTAGTGATATTTTAAGGGAACCATGTTAAAATTTTCATCCATTTCTGTATGATGATAGGTGTTCAAAGGAAAGGCTGAAGTTCAGAGCTGTTCTACTCTCCACTGGAACTCCCCTGGTTAGTCTCGGGCATCCAGTGCCTCAAGTGAGGCTGCCTTCTGCTGTCTCATATCAAGTCAAAGATGAGAGAGTTTTGAACACACTCGTAGCTACAAATGCACATTTTAACTTAGTGCCCTCAGTAGCCTCCTCTTTGAAGCGTCACTCATGAGAGATCCAAAGTAGGGACATGAAGTCCAGCAACAGAATTCCTTTCATGCTCTAAAGCACTCATAAGATGTTTCTCTGCCATATTGAAAGGAACAGAGCTGGGAACAAGTGTTTCCTAAATCAGGAGATAGTAATCATGACAATTAAGATGTATTTGAGCTTCTGTGCTGGCTGCTTTTGCTGCTGGCAATCTGAACAACAAATGCTCATTTCTGAAGCAACTTACTTGGGGGAGCCAGTGTTTGGATCAAAGACACATAATTCTCTGTAATTTGGACTTCTAATATCTCCTTAATCATGCTTATAAAGAGCTCAGAAACATCTGAGCATATCATTAAAATACACACATGCAAATCATGATAACACAACCGATAAATGGTGCTAATTGAACAGAATACAAAAGTTGGGTCCTCTGATTTCTTAAAAAGTTGGAAGACAAATCTGATCTTTAATTCAATTATCAGTATTTTAATCAGTTGTTTGCAAAATGTTCATCCATATTATAAACTAGGAAAAAAGGCCCAAAAAGCCAGCAAAAAAAATCCTAACCTGAAATAAAAATAAGTGCATTTGGATATTTCAGTAACCAGTTAACACAACTGAATGACTGAACACTTTTGATCTAAAATGAAGATTTTCCTTTCATTTTTCAAAAACTGCAGGACAAGCCTGTTAGTGTTAATGAAAGGCCAACTGGTTTCAGCAGAAAGGTTAGATTTCAATTAATTTTTCCTGTTCAATGTCTGAACCTTGTTCAATTACAAGCCTTGATAGAAATAGATCAAATAATAAAATATTGCTTAAATTATTAATGATTTTTCCTCAGTGATGACTGCAGTACAAAATCTGAACAGTATCCAAAGCCTTCCTCATACTTTGTTAATTCTAATGAACTTTTCTTGTTTTTGCTGGTTTACTTCTGAAGCAATTGCACCATATGTTATTATGGATTAGGTTTTTAGGTATTAAGTTCCCCTGGAAGCAAAAAGTTCAATCATCTTTTCAGACGACCTCATCAGACAGATGATCTCTTTAGAAATATTGAAAGTCTTAAAACCCAAGGAGCTTCCAGTTTAAATAATGAGACTGTTCATGGTGTCTTAATGTCCATGCTGTTAAGAAGCCTGAATGGAAGCCACAGTTCTTGAACATCTATTCCCAGCTACGAGATCTGTGAGCCTGGAATGGCTGGACCCAATCCAGAAATTCTCAATAAAGTAAGACATTTACTGACTTTATCATGGACGGAGATTCCTTAGGAGAACACACAGCAGAGTCCTGTGCATCAGAGGAAAATATGTAGGTTCTTCCCAGAAAAAAAAAAAAAATCTTCTTCCTCAGCAACAGCAATTGAGTTGTAGTTGCCTCATTACACTTGTAGGAGTACCTATCCTATAAGATAGATTCAGAGAGTACCTAATGACAATAAAATTTATTCTTCTAAATACTTCCTCTATCCTCTTTTTCTTTTAAATCCTCATACCCCTAAAAGCCATCCTTAGATTGTACTTCTCACATCAGTACTTCCATAAAATTCTCATGATTCAAAGGAGAAACCAAGCCACTTTCTTACACATTTATTTAATGCCTCTGAGTTTATATTAAGTAGTGTACATACATATGAGGTACTAAATGGCAGAAAGTATTATAACAGGTTGAACATTTGTGTTACTGCTTTAACAATATCCCCATCCAAATACCACAAATACAATTCCATGGAGTGTTTCAGGTGTTCAGTGTTCACCCTCAGGTACTCTACAGGTCTTGCACAGAGTAACTTCTCAGCAAATTGTCAAAATTAAAGGACTTTCTAAAGGTCTTTGAAGCAAACCATTAAACTGGGATTGATTGGCACTAAGCTGAGCTTTTATGTAAGACCAGAAAATTAAGAAACTAAAGTCCATTTTCCATTGCCACTCCTGACCTCAACAGAGATAGTGTAAATTTACATCAGGAGATTCAGAGAATCTATACAAAGATGTGAAGGATGGAAGCTATTTAAGTTTGTCCCCCATTGGTAAATTCTGTTAAAGTTGAGAGCATTTTGGTAAAACAACTTTAAAGTAGTTCATAACTAGATGCCTTCCAATTATTTACTCAGTGTAAAACCTGTTCTTATGAGCACTTTAGGTGCTTGCCAGGACTGACATGCAAACAGTGTCTGTTAAAAATTAAACTCCAGACATGTTTTTAGTTGCTATTTTTACTGAAAACCACAACCTGTTTGAATGTCCCCTGGAATCAGCATCCAATTTAATTAACCAGCTGGCAAGAATGGGGAGAAACCATTTCATGTGAACTCGTCTGGCTGTCATTCTCAGACCCCCTTGTGTAGATGATTATTAGAGATGGGAAGCAAACCTCCTGTGCTGCTGCGTGGTCTCAGCCAGCAGACAACATCCAGCTTCAGTCTATGCTTCAGGGAGGGTGAAAACCAACCCAGGAGTCCACAAGAGAACAAAAAGCAGGAACACAATATGTTATGAAAGACTCAACATGCTTTAGGCGGTTGAACTAGTAAGAAGGCTAAAAGTAGGATGATAACTGGCATTTTTTTTTTCTAAGTAAAGTTGTGTCAAAGGAAGGGAATCATCTGTTTCATCACACTTAGAGTATCTAGGGGAAGGATTTTAAATGGCAGCAAGAGAAAATTAAGCTAGAAATTACAAAACTAATATCTAATTTTAAGACTAGTCAGCCAGTGGAATAGAGCGTTTAAAGCATCTCTGTGGAGTCACCCATGACAGAGAGCAGGTTAGACAGAAGTGACTGAGGGTTTCTTGCTTCTGCTTGGAAGAGTGGGAAAGATTCCCTGTCCTCTCCCTTTCTCATGAACCTCCATGTAGCTTCATGGATAGTCCTAAAATGGACATAACTGGGTGCTGATAATTCCCTTGTGGCTCCTCAGTGAATTTTAATTTAGTCAAATTGTTAACAGAATGAGAGGAAATAAAAATCTCTTACATACACTGCTACTGACTTTGACATTTATCACTTTCAAATTTGTTTTCTACAGTGGTAGACAATGCAGTGACAATAGAGGCACTCTACTGCTGCTGGCCACCTCACTGACTTTGACATGCCTAAGGATTAATTATTGTGTGGTAGGATGGGTGGTGTGAAGGGGTTTTTTGTTTTGTTTGTCTTTAAACCATATGCTTATCTCATTAAAATACCATCAATTGTATTGAGAAAAATTCCTCTTTAAAATAATACATGATTTAATCATGACTTGGGGTAAGAAAAGGAAAACCAAACTGAAATATTTTCTTTTAAAATTCCATTACTTTAAAGAGAATTGGTTTGACAGATTGCATGCAGTTGCACTGAAAGGCCAGGATTTTCCCTGGACTCTGAAGAAAGCACTGCTTGCCTGTGTAGATCTGATTCTGTAGTGATGCAAAGCAGCAACGTACCTCAGAAGAAGCATCAAAGTCAAAACCTGAAGAATAAAATAACCTTTATTGTTTGTGCCTTGCAAACTGAATAGGTTAATCCAAGTGCTCTTTGTTATGTTTAACAGCCCAAATAATATTTCAAAATTAAATCAGATTTTTTTTTTTTTTTTGCTCATGGTGCCTGTTTCTCCTTGTGTCTACTGGGTTTATTTACCACATAAATCTGACCTTTAACTACCTAGAGTTCAGCATCTTTACTACAAAAAGTACTTAAACAGTGTAAAATCATTACAGATGTGAAGGACTAGAGCATAAGCTTCTTTCTCTCTTTCCTTAATCAGATACAGTTCTTATATTTTCCAATAAAAAAGTTACAGCATCAGCTATGCCACCAAAAGGCAACCTTTCACAGCAGATAAGGCACTGCAGTAAAACTCAGGAATATGTAGATCCAGATCTGTTACTGACCAGCACATTTGGGCTTTCTGCTCTCAGCTGCTTGCACCAGCACGTAACCCAACTGGATCAAACTCACTCCAGCCACTCGCTTGCAACGAACCCAATACTGGTATTTCTTTCTCCTTCCTGGCTGTAAGCTTTTTAAAGAACAAATCCATTTCTGTTCATCTGCCATCAATCTTCATTTTTACACTTCCTTAAATCAGATTCAGTTCAGCAGTGGTTGGGGAAGAATAGTTTGTCCATAGACAGCTTTGCATAGCATTCAATAAATCGTGGTTGGAACACTGTTTCCATTTTAACTAAAACATCATTAAATGAGACTTATACCCCTCAGATAAAAGAGCACAGATTAATGAACAGCTAGGCTATGGATATGTAAATGACAGCAAATAAGGAAAGAAATTCAAATCAGATTTTTAAACAAATTTAGGGCTCTCCCTAAGTGTGTGCAAATGTTTATTTTTGTTTCTACACATTTTAGGTAGGTGTTGTTCTGTCTGTCATATTAGAACAGCAATCCAACAAAACAGGAGGTAATTAAGTCCAAAAATTTCTGCAAATGGAAAGCACCTGGCACCACATGTTCAGCCCTGCCAGCCTAGGCAGGCTGCACACACGCCTAAACCACCTGACACCCAATTCTCTCATACCAAGATGAATCACAGATAAATCCAGCTTTCACAATAAATCACTCTGAATTCTCACTAAAATTGAAAATCAATTTACGGCAACAAAACAAGTCCTAATAACTCCAGAAAATGGTCATTGCAAAACTAATACACCACTCAGAATGCATTAACCACGCTGAGCTACCTACCTGCAAAAAATATTAGATATTTTCTTAACTTTGGTTGGGTCACCAGACAAGTTAGCTAATCACATCAACTGTACATGACAATATATATTTCACACCACCATGGCGTGCCTTAGTGAATTTTGCTTGACAGATGGTTATTAAGGTAAATTTTTGAAAGATATTGATGGACAAAGGAAAATCCAGAAACAGCTTACATATTTTACGATACAACTGTCACAACAAATTCTAAACAAGTAACTGGGGAAAGAGATGAGGGAGTGAGACAAGCTGGGGTAGGGAAAAAAGTAGCTATGCATTGCTAGTGCCAGTATCAAAATTAAACTGCTAGATTTTTCTACCAGTTCCCTTGTGGCTTTGCTCAAAAGGCATGCCCACTGTTTAGAGCAGTAGGCTTTTGACATTATTTCCTTGTAATAAGTCATTTGTGTAATAAAGCTATGAGGAAATTGAACCTGTCAGCATGTTAAATGCATTTGTCTCCAGGAATATAATAAAGTACATATGTGTAATTGATAGGATTGGAAGCTGAAATTCCCTGTTATTTAAAATCTAATTTGTCATTAATTTTTTTTAATCCATTCAAATGCTCAAATTTTACCAGTGAACTATGCATAATAATTTCATTTTGAATGTAAATGAAATAGAGAGCATAGCTAGGCATTGAAAATAAACATTACCCAAGGCAGACAGACGGATAGAAAAATTATTTAAATTGATACTTTCCAGCTTTCCAGTAACAATACCAAATGTTATAGTGAACAGGACTTAGTTGAAAACTGTCAAGATTTTGGCACAAAAAATAGTACTTATCTATCTATCTATCTGTGTGTGTGTGTGTTTATGCACACATACAAGCATGACATTATAATATTGGTGTCCAGATTCCTGCAAATTATGCTTAACACTTAAAATATATATTGTAGGACATGCATTAATTTAAAACAGCTACACGGAAGCAGTGTGAGGCTAGTTGTTTTGAGGCTTGCTTTCTTTCCTTCTCTCTATACCAAATAGTGCTTACCTTGAAAACACCACTACAGGGGAGAAAAATTAGATTTATGAGCTGTTAAAGAAAGTAGAATTTTGTTATGACCTTAACTGACAACAAGTTAATTACTTTGTGGTTTGCATGCACAGCTTATAATGTTTCTCAGAGTACACTAAAAGGTGGAGAGGACAATGTTGCAAGATATTATGAATCCGGCATTTTTTCCAGTCATTTAAGGGTTTACATAGTACCCTTTAATCTATTTTGGCACCACGTATCATGTATTTAGTAGGATGAGACTTGCAACTTTCTAAAACAACTTGCCTTTTTTATCTATTATTTCTACATACCATTTTGCAATCTATTACATATATTTACCTGAATATGTTATAGCAAGTATAGAAAGATGTGCATTCTTTCCTTCAGTGCACAGTGTAGCTCAGCTAATTTCGTAAGAGACATACAAGTGTCAAAAAACTTGTAATTCACTAAATACAGTATTTCAGACTAACGTTAACTTTAAGTTCCCCTTCCCAAACGAAGGCCTCACTCTAACATGATCTTAAAGATATTGCAATTGTAGATCCAATGCTAAGAATAAACAATAGACAACTATGTCAAATTTGAAGCTGAAATAGATACCTTAAAGTCAGACTTCTAATCTTAGTGAAGAAGTTTCTTCCCTAGCGAGGCTTATTTTTACAGACCTATTTTATTGTTTTCTTTGAAAGCCAATAGCAGATTAGGCAAATTAGCAACCTATGACTTTGCTATAGGTATTTTTGTGAATGTGGCTATGACTCTCTGTTTTGGTGTCTATTGCTCTCCTATGAACATCTGTAGCACTTACGACCATCTCAGCATTTCATGTTAACATCCCTTTTATGAAGTGATTCAGGACACAGTCAACATTTTGGTCTTCTCTGTTCTTATGAATGTCATAATGCCCAGTTTTTAGTACTTCATACTGCAAGACTCAAGTTATATAACGTTAAGGATAGCTCTGGGATGAGATGTGAGAGCAATTTGAGCCACTGCATGATGCTGAGACTGTGTGTAGCCCAGTCACATTGACTGGCTGGTGACATTATTTAGGATTACAGGAGTAACAAAATAGGAGCAGCTCTCCCTGTGCAGGGAGCACTGTCCCCAGCCCACTCCTGGCACCTGGCTCCACCCCATCATTGCTTCAACGTTTCAGTCCCGTCTGGTTTTCTCCCTCAGCATATTCACATCATTCTGAGTTACAATGCTCCATTTCCTTCCTTTACTCACCGTTGCTGCTGCCTCTGCAAATAGATGTCAAGCACAATATAAAGCTCATCAAGAAGGACATTTATTTCTATGGCAGTAACATTTTTTTTTTCATAAATATATTTCCATCTTATTTATGATGTACTGTGTTGTTTTCCCCTCTCTTCTCCCTCTCCCTTGAGGAGCAATTTTCATTAAAATCCACATTAGAAATTGCCAACAAAATATGCGTAGAATTGATATACAAAGGTGACTTTCTTTGGATAGTTTCTCTATAACAAATAAGAATCAAACAAAAACCCACATGCTTGTATATAAAAATGCTTATTCAACTTTCCATAATGTAAAATTTCATGTAATTTGATATGATTCTTATTATTGAGGATTATCCCTTTAGATATTCCATTAGATGCTAGTAACTAATAAAAAACTATCTTTTTTTCTTCTTTGCATACTCACAGCTCTAATTTAAGAAGAATTCTCCTTAAAAATTCATATGTAAAAGATTTTTTCTACCTTTTTTTTTTTTTTCAGATTTACTAGAACAAATACATATAGATACATGCATAAGGAACTACTACTACCAGTGAAAGGACTTTCCCTTTTCCCAACTCCACAGCTTGGCAAAATCCTGCAGGTTGAATTTTCAAAATTGCGTAACTAGTTACAATTATTTACACAACTATTGAAACAGTCTTTTATAAAGAACTCACAGGCTTTGTGAAAGCTAGATTTATTAGAGATTATATTGCTGCAGTCCAATCCCACTGAATATTTTCAAGTCTTTAGAGGAGTATGACTCACGTTGTTCTCCAAATGATTCCTACTGCTTGTGAAAAAAAATGCGAGTGTTAATTCATGAACTTCTGCGTTATTTTGCTACATGGTCCAATCTGCCATCATTTGGAAAGTGAGAAGCACAAGAACATGCTTTTTTTGTGACTGGACTTGAGGACTGTTGATGGGAACAAACAGGAAACCCTAGGAAATGTAGCTGAGGTGTAAGATTATCTTTGGGGTTTTTTTTGCCACGAGCAAGGTTAAACCACAGACTGGATTTTTCTTGTGTCATGCATCTTGCTTTTCTGATTTTTAACTTTATGCCACTTTGCAGACTAATAAAACATAAGCAGACTTTGTGCAAGACATTTAAACTAAAAATTGTCTAAACATCTTCCTCATTAAACAAAGTATCCTGGAATGTATCATTTGGAAGAATTTCCCCATCTCAATTTTTGAAAAACAAATTTCTTCTGGTAAACAACACAACAGTTACTAAACTAATACCAAGGTTTAACTAAGAATTTTTTAAAATTTTATATATACTACGTATTGGAAATTCTCTATTTCTTCCCCAACTATGCCTTTAATTTTCTTGAATAATGAACACCTTAATCACAGTATGCATACTTCATTTTAGCTTTATTACTTGAGATTTTATTTTTAATTCATAAATTGATAACATGCTATTAAAAGTGACAGATTGACAGCACTATAAATTCTTGTTCACCCATTAAAAAGAAAAGATCTACAGACAAGTGAATGCTTCCCCATGAAATCACATCAACAAATTTTAATCTCATTCTGAATATTGGCAATAAGAACAAGAATATAATTGAAATTAATGCACTTTTTAATCCTAATGAGATTGTAAGTGACTTACATTTCTGAAGATGCTTCTATAATATATTCTTTGATACCTGCCAGATTGGCTACCTGTGTTTTAGTGGCATAGACCAGATTTGAACATCTGAGCTAGAGATGAATCTGTCACAGTTTCTCACCAGGTGAAAAGATTTTTTCTCTGTAAAGACTTATTTCCTTCACTTTCAAAATGGAAGGTTTGAATTTTTCACCTTTGTTTACCATTGGGTAGCATTTTTTAGTGTTCTAAATGAGAATGAAGCGGAAAAAAATCAAAGATTAACAGGAGTTCACTTACAAATTAAGTCTTGGATGCTGGTAAACATAAAGTCACGTAAGGAGAGAATCTAAATATAAAATACATGTGATAAGGCCAAACTGACTAAATTAACTAGCATTAGTTAATAAACCCATGTATCTTGCAGATCCAGAAGACTCATTACATAAAAAGTACTACAAAGAATTAGTAATTAAAGCTTGCTAGAAAATGCCAGATTTCTTAGTTATAGTATGGCAATAATAGAAAAGTTTAACTTGAGAACTACTCTTCACTATGAACAGGGTGAAGTCATCATAGCCAACACATAGCAAAATATGTGTTGTAGGAAAATGGGTTATGACAGCCAACATAAATCTGAAACCCACACAGCTGTCATTTAGAGTCACTCAAAGTTCATTTAACGTTCTTGTGCAGTTCTTTTCCCTGCCACACTCCCACCCCTCTGGCCATCCATTCCTAGCTCCTTAGTACGTTTCCTTACTATTTTTTAACTACTTAAGTTGATGTTTATTTTTGAAATTTCTTCCAGCTGTCATGTATCAAAGACATCTTGGCAGCTGTTTTAGGATCAGTGCATAAACTTTTCC
>NW_008634026.1:26897-29765 GCF_000691845.1 Merops nubicus
GCTGGGGCTGAATGTTTGGGAGAACTGACACTGCCTGGGTATTTTTCTCTACCACTAATACTGCTTTAGTATGTCTTGATTTAATGACAGGCCTGTATGTTGCTTCTCTTTTTCTTAGCACCAGCACATCTCATTCAGAGTCACACTAAAGACATTCTTTGATGCAGGGTGACATGACTTCCTGTGTTACAAATGCAATGTCCTGAAACTAACCCTGGAAGTCTGGGAGGATTTGTGTCAACCACTTGATCCACAATTTGCTGCTCTCCCCCAGCAGAGCCAACTCTTTTCTCCTTAAAGTATTTTAGTACCTGAATCTACAACAGATACATCATGCATCTATATGCAATCATGTCTTAGAGAAATATATATAATAGTAGAAGAGAAAAGTTTTGCAAAAGAAAAAGCAGGAATAAACAGGAACAGTGGCTGAAAGTGGCACAGTAACTTTATTACACAGGACCATAATTAAAAATGTTGCTCTGGTAAGTTGGAGTGGAAGCACAAAGCACACTACACATTCTTTAGGACTGAAGTTTAAAAATTACCTTTAAAATTGTGCAATTTAAAAAAAATGTACATGACAAAGAGTGTTTTCTTTATACAAGAAACTCTCCCTTAAAGTGTTTTACTGCTTCCATGCCAATTCTAGTAATCTTTAAGGAAGAGTTTGCAGAATAGCTTTGGCATGGAGAGCATTAGGAGCTAGCCAACTGGCAGCGAAGTATGAACGATGGCAGCACGCAGATAATCTGCAGCCAGGACAAGACGAGCAGCACCACATTTAGACTGCTTTCCTGCACTGCTAGGGCAAACAGCTGCTAAATAACATTAAAAAAACATGGCAGCAACCCAGCCAAAAATGCCAGTCTTGCTTTTTGCGTCCATTTAATGAAGAAAAATTCAGGACACAGAATAACAGTTGCAAACGTTCCAGGAACAACAATGATTTTTTGAAAATACACACACAGCCTTTCCGTTCTCTCTGTTTCCACTAGGCGTGTCCAGGTTCATAATCCTGGCAAAGCTCAGCATGCAGAAGCTCAACACTATGAGCATGCACACCCACTGCAATAGGATGGCTGTGGCAAGCAATGACATATAACGACAAATAAAACACGGAGTATTTGGCATTCCAGATTAGTTTTCTGAGAGAGTAACTCCCATCCAAAAAAACACAGCACCAGATAACCTCTGTTATCTAGTCTGCCCTGTGGCAATAGGGTGGTTTACAATAGCCAATTATCACTATTTTCCAGCATCCTTTTTTTTTTCATTGCAAGTGTAATACTAGATCTCAGTCGTTACAACAAAATTCAACAAAAACTGGGCTCTTAGGTCCTTAAAAAGAAATACAAATAAGAATTAAAAGGTTATGTGTTATTTTAGCCAATCTTATGATACCCAAGGATAATGCTGATAGCTGACATTGGCCTGTTAACAAAGGCACAGGATCCTTATGAAAAAAAAAAAAATGATAAAAAAGCCATATAAGTGTGCACCCCTAGTAGCTGCACTCCTCAACACTGATCTCTCATCCTAATACTATATCTAAGCATTTGTGTTTAACAGGACCACAATTATCCCCAGGACTAAGCCCTAGAAAAGTTTCCTTCCTTCCAGTAGCTTTAAGCCAATAAAGAAATAACAGCATCCAGGAAATTAAAAATTCATGTCTTAACTCTGCAAACAGTCCAAACTGGAATCCTGTTGTTCCTTTTTTTCACATCTCTCTTCCAAAATGCAACCAAGTCGTTACAGAAGGAGAGGTGGAAAGAGGGCTTTTGAAAATCTTCAGGCAATGCAAAAGAAGCTACTTTTCCTATCCTACAGAAGTACAAAAAATTTAAGATTAAAACAAGGAAATAGTTTCAGTTGGAAGTTCAATTTTCAGGAAATTGTTCAATCTGAAATTATGAAGTTGAATTAGCAATAGAATATAATAGTTTCCCTGGAAGGGACTTAGAGTGTTCATCTGGTCCAACTGCATAATCACTACATGTAGTTCACAAAGGAGCTTCTCATTCTTTGGTTTGTTTTCTTTCATTTCTGAAGTGAACTATCCTGCCTTACTTCACCTGGGAATTCTCTCAAAAATTTCTTTTAAGAACGTAAAATGTTCCTTACAGCTCAAATACCCATGTACCCACACTACATTCACAGCTGGGACTGAGTCTTTTCGGACCACTTCTGCAGGCTTAAAACATTTTATAGTAAGATTACACATAATCCTATTTCTTCGCGTGAGATTTCAGTATTGTCATAGTTGAAAAATAATTGCTCTGAAAAACAGTGTACTTCAAGAAAAGTAATCTGTTTGCTAAACTGGCAGTCAATAGCTATCAAGCATAGCCCAGGGGAATGTTCTCCCAAATTAATGGTTTATTTTAAAAATCTGTGATAAGCAATCTTATTCAAGTTGTATGTCTGGATCTGTCAACTGTCTCTATTGTCTTTTTTTCTGATGCTTCTCAAGGAGGCCACTAGCAGGAACTTCAACAATATCAAAATGTTCTAACAGCAAAGATTCATCTAAAAGGAAAGAGGATTTGCTCTTATTTTAAATCACAATTTTTCTGTCATATCCAAATAGGAACCTCAAGCTATCCAGTAGAGACAGCTCAGTTCTTACCTAAACAAAAGTTGTGATATTCTCTTCCTATTTGAGAGTAATAATTAAATCTTAAAACAAATACCAATAGCCTAATATTGAAACTATGAACTGGATATGATAATTGGAAGAAGCAACTGGCCTTGGACTAAATACTCCAGCAGAAGAAAAGTTCTCTATTTCCAGGTTTATTAAAAAAAAGCTTGAAAATTCTCAAAGGCATGCAGTAATCTCATAGAATCATAGAATCATAGGGG
>NW_008634027.1:0-8993 GCF_000691845.1 Merops nubicus
TATATATATATATAAAGAAAAACACGCCCAGGAAAGTGATTACAATTTCGTTAATATTGTAACTTTGAAGGTGGCATTTCTTATTGTGAATATTTCAGAATGTGTTTATGGAGGATGCCACTTGGCATATTAGTAATTTTTTTTATTCCGTACTGTGCTAGAGATAATGCAGAGAGGAAGACAACATTATGATGATGTTGGAAAGAAATTCACTGTTTCGAATTCATTTTACAGAAAGTAATTTACAAAGCTTTGCAGACATTAAAATACAACATTACAGTGAAATCACTATAAAGTTGTGGATAACTATTTTCATCAGGTATCTGATTTAAACCATGGAATAAGCTTTAAACATGAACAAAAAACTGTGGACTGCATGCAAGCAATGAAAATAACTACATGTAGACATAGTCATGACAGCAACATGTTTACAGAGCTAAGTTTAATTTGCTTTACCCCAGCCCTGATGGATAAAAGCTGGTTTTGATTTGCAGCCCCTGAACTGCTGCTGAAATCTCGGTACTAACACATTTATGTGGTTTCCTAACTCTAGTTGGCTCATGTCCCGCCTGTTTAAGGGCGGGCAGAGTAAGCTTGCATCTGTCGAATTATATCCATGTAAGAGGTTTCCTTGCAGCAATATTGCCACAGATTGTTACTAGTGCATGCCTTTAACACTAGAATGTGTCATGTTACATAATGCCTACAACACAAAATAATACAGAACTGCATACACTCCTATTGATAGGCAGCAGAAAAACTAAACATAAACCAGGCTAAAACATTAAGCAGGCTAAACATAAACCGTTCAAGCCCAGTTTACTGCAGCAGACTGTAAGAGAATATGCAGTCAGGTATTTGAAGAATACTCAGCATGCTGACTAGTCAAAGTATTTTTGGACAGTTTTTCCATAAATTTCTAGTTTTCAGATTTCATTTGTGTTGGCTCAAGGGAGCAATCTCTCTGTCACTGAAAAACATGTTCATCATAAGTCAGTTCCTGAAAGGAATGTCAAATATGAAACAAAAAAAAACCCTAAACCAAAGCAAAAAGGCCCCTGCAATCAAACAGAACAGGAGTGTCTTGATGAATGAAGAACTGAAAATAATGAACTTACTAGAACAAGTATTTTTTGACACAGAGGCTGCATATGGATTGTCACAGTAGAATGTATACATTAAAATACACTGTGCAGAACATATGTTAATTTAAAACCTGTGAAACTCAGTTTACAAAGGCATGTGTAACATATGAGACTTAGTTGAGTTAATTGGTCTCCTGCACATATTCCTAACTTAACAAAAGACACTAGCTACGAAAAAGAGGTAATTGAATCAAGTATCACAGAGCATTTTGGAACAGTTACTAATTCCTTTTCATGTTGTGTTGACCTAAGTTTACCAATTAAAAGCAGGGATTTAATTTTTCTTTTTATTTGAAACCTCATTGCTCTCAGATCTTTATGGGAAGGGTGAGACTAAAGCAAGGATCACAGGAAGGAAATGCTGTAGGGAACTCCTGCAGCATATTGTAGCAGGTAATGGGACTGCAATTTAATTCTGTATTTTGTAGCAACAATTCTTTTTTTTTTTTTCCCAGTTGTGTTGATACCCTCAACATTTTAAAATGACCACAATTTCCCTGACATTTTAATTTTTTTAGTTAATAATAATATTTTGTGCTTTGATTCAGTTGTAAGTAATTTACACTCAATGAATAAACTATGGTAATTTGAAAAACATACTGGTTTTAACTCCTTACAGTAAATCTGAATAAAACCAACTTGTTCACTATTTTCCAAATAGCAAATACTTATTTAGCAATATAAATACTAATATACCTCATGGCCAAAATAGCTAGGAGAAAATTATAATAAAAAGTTAGTGGCAATTATATTAAATTAATTAATTCACAATCATATTGCAAAGGAATAATTATCTGATGAGTTCATATCTGGAGTTTAGAATATCTTTCAGGTGTATGAACTATAATTGAACAGATGCCCACCATGAAGGGTTTTCCTAATGTTGCAGTGCTACAACCTAGGGAGTCAGAATACACCAGCTTACCTTGCAAGGGAAACAGCATGAGTGAGGAAGTCCTTGAAAACAGATGTTCATGCAACTCAAGTTTTCATGCTGGTCATTGCTTCTTTTAATAGCTCACTTTTCGGCTATTCTACAGGAAGCAGATCCTTCTTGATGAGGTCTTCAGTTCTTGTATTAAGAGCATTAAAAGCAAGAAGCCATGAACTCAAAAATAAAAGGATGAAGATAGCTAAAACTGTTACAAAACTATTATCACTTTAGCTAGATTGCCAGAGCAGAATAACAGAGGTATATTAATATATGGGTTATTACATGCAAAGCTTGAAAAATAGCCTTAGCAGCTACCAGCTCAAAGATGAAGAAGTTGTCTTAGGCTTAAATATTTCAGTCTTTTGTGCTCTGTTCATCTCTGGAGCCACATCTACCCTTGCAGCTCATGTTCTGCCACACTTGGGCCTTGGCACCTTGCTGACTAATCTCTAACTGACCAGATTGCTCCTCAGGCAGCCATATCAAATAGTAAACTAGATGTGTTCCCTCCAGCAGCGCCTTGCAGACATACATAAGAAATTAATACTTGTCCCAGTTATAATCAAAACAAACAAAAATTAAACATAGCCTTTCTTGCTCAAACCATTCCTTCTTGCTAGCTAACTATAGGACCCACGTCCAGAATGGGGTAGTGGTACTTCTTTCCTCCGGAACTAAAGCTCAGAAATTTGAACCAGATGATGGTCTTTCTCAGACTGTGAAGGATAAAAGCAGTGGGAGCCTTCTGTTCTGTGGGAGCAGAAGACAGACAGTCAGTGCAGCATGTGGGTGTTAGGAGAATGCTCTCCTGCAATGCTTGGAAGAGCATTTACATTAAGGTAGCACCTGCAGGGTGCTGGCTGTGGAACATACTGAACCTCCTCCTCATGTGGTAGGAGCTTTTCTTTACATACATTAATAACACTGTATTCTCCCACATTTGGAAAATTGTTAAGCGTGTAGTGTGAATTTTCATTTTGACTGTACACTTACCCACTCAGAGGGATTTTTACTGTTACTTATTTTCAGAATTTAATATAGCATGTGTTAGCAGAATTTAGCTGAGGTGGGAGAGACCTATGTCTGGAACTAATTTTGGCCTAAATAGAATAAAACAGAACATTTAGATGGAATCTTTCAGCATGAATTTGGATGCTTACTCTGAAATAAACAATGTGGAAAAAAGAAAGGTGAAGACAGATACACCTTTCAGTAGTATTTTAAATAAAGGAAAATTGCCTTTCTTCATTGAAGTTTTTACATCCGTCTGAACCAGCGGCGAACAATGAGTAGAGAAAGAAGTGCCTGTAGAACAGCTTTATGTGGAAAACTCTCAAGCCTGTTGTGGGGAATTGAAGTTGTGTGGGTGCTAAGCTCCTCTGTAACACTTGTACACTGATGCAAGCAGCATGGGGAACAAACAGGAGTTAGAAGTTAGCATGCAGCTACAGGACTATGACCTCGCTGGGATCACAAATACGTGGTGGGATGAAGTGCTGCAGTGGAAGGACATTGGCTCTTTAGGAAAGGCAGGATGGCAAGGCACAGAGGGAGATTTTCCCTCCGTGTGATGGAGAGCAGCTGGAATGCATGAAGCTTGGGATGGGTCAGGAGTCAGTAGGGAGTAGGATGAAGTTCACTGGGCAGACCAGCATGGTCTGTTCTTGTAGTTGATACCTGCTATAGACCTCCTCATCAGGAAGAGGAATTAGATGAGGCTGTCTTCAAACTGAAAGAAGCCTTACATTCGTAGGCATTGGTCCTATAGGCATTGGTCCTCATGGGGGATGTCTGCAAGTAGTAGAAATACAGAGAGGATGATTTTGAGGAGAATAGAGAAAAAGCTTTTAGGTTGAAGAATGGCTGAAAGAAGTCTTTGAGTTGGGAAAGAAGTGTTTAAACCATTGTATTCTGGATCACTTTGCTTGTAAGTAAAAGATTGCATGAGAAATATCTGACCAGACTTCTCTAGGTAACTTACACAGCTCTGACTAGCAAGTTAGTCTAAAGTTAGCCTAAAATCAGCCTCTTCCCACACCTTGTATTTATCAAATGAAACATTTAATTACCCGATGTTTGTAACTAAGAAACAAATGATGAAAGGTCCATATTTTCTTATAGTTAAACTCAGAATTTGAAACTTTAGTAAATGTTCCCTCAAATTACTTGCTTAGATCTGTAGTTTTGCAAAAATAAACATTTATTTTTAAGAAATTTTAGAAGTATTTAAAATTTCTTGCAAAATCTTATTTTGTCACCACGATAATGAGCAGATGAAAAATGCATAAAATCTATTAATGATTTATTAATTTACAAATACCATTTACATTTCCATTCAGATTAGTTGTTTGTTTACTGAGAAGTAATTTTAAAGCAATTTGACTAGCGACAAAGCTAAATAATAAAAAATTAGATGGCATCTTGTTAAAACAGGAGCTTTAGGAACAAAACACTTTCACATAAAGAGAAATTTTAAATAGCCATTTGTAATTAGCATTACTAGATAGATAACACTTGAAGTTTTATTGGCACTGTGCACATGCACTGAGCTGAAGCTGAATGGAGCTCTAGACAATCTGAATTAAAAAATGAGAATTAGGAGCAGTCTCTAGATTTTCAAATTAATCTTTTAATTTTGCTTATATCTGGAATTACTTCAATTAGCTTTATGGTTCCACTTGCAGATATATTGGCCTGAAATATAGTAAAGGCAGCTTCCCTACAATCTGAAGAGTCAGCTGCAATTTCATTTCTTTTGCTTTTCTGCTGGCTAAAGAGAAAAGAAAAGCCTGGCTTTGGCCTTTCCTCCTCAGAAGGTAACATAGCTTGCCAGCTCTAGAACAGGAAAAAAAATGTCAACAAAGGCAACTTCTCAGAGGTCCCCACAGCCTCTTACAACCCTGTCTGGAAGCTCTTTGCTATACCTGTGGCAGGTATCTCTCTCCAGTTCGAGGCCGCATTCTGCCACTCCACTGCAGACTAGTGTACCCCAATAGACCTGGGGAAGGAGGCTGGAGGGAAGCTTTCCTGAGCCACAGCAGAGTCACAGGGTAGAAAGAGTTGAGAATGTGGAAGGAAATGGCAGTTCTCACAATACATCAGAAAAAGATCCTTTGAGAGTGCAAACTACACTCCAGTTTGTAGCAACGCATATCCTGGAAAAGAATACTGTTTTGCAAATGACTTCTTAGCTGTTAAAAGAAAATATTAGAACAAATAATTCTGTTTAATCTCAGCAGCCAACAAATTGGTAACACAGGTCAATTTAATTTTACTGCAGATAAGAGTATCATTTAGCCATTTCTTTGCTATGAAACAGTATGGGGCTTTGAACCTTGCATGCAAGTCTGAACCTTATTTTCTATGAACGAAGCATATTTTTTGAGCTGTTTTTGTAAAAGTGCTCTCTTGTGTTCTTTACTGAGATGCTCAAGTCTACTAATTTGTGAAACTATGAAGCTCTTGATATAATCGCAAAGTGCTCTGTTAGCAGTAGTAGGCTTCTGTTCAGTGTCCATCCTGATCTCCAGTATCTGTCAAAAGTATGCCTTCCCACATCAGTAAACTAGGTCTGAACATCCCACATTAAAAGTTACTGGATTTTTTGGCTAACATACTTTTAAGGCTAGATTAAAAATCAGTGTAAATCATTATTTTAAGATGCATACCACTGATGAAAGGCAGCTAAGAATTTGGAATGCAACAGACTGTATAAAGGAGATCTGTATTTCTGAAATCCACACACAAAAAATCAAATTAGTTCAAAATGTTATATTTCATTCATTAGTAGTTGATCTACTTCTAAAAGTTAAACTTTTAATACACTGGCTGTTGAACATTCAGTTCTAACACTGCTGAGGAGAGTGCCCTTAAAACAAAATCCTGAGCTAAATTTACTTAGGTGGTGGAACAAAAATTTCTGTCATAATCTGGCAACTTCAGAAAAGGAAATTCTGAATGAATGAATCAAACACATGGCAGTTATGAGCCACCAGTATGATGTAGTCAGCAGCAAATTTTGACTGAAACTTAGAAGGTTCTGACTATCAGAGTTGTCAGGCTTTGAAACAACCTTTCAAGAGGAAGAGGGGGAGAAAGTAATCTACGATACCATATGGATGGCTACATGAAATGACCATAAAATGTCATTGCCTGTAATTGCTTGGAATTTGTAAATCAGAAGATCTCTTCCTGTCCTGTGTTTGTGCATAGACTGACAGCTCATGCCTAATCTGGCAAATTGCTTATTAGGACTTTACAGTTATGTAAAGGAAAACCAAAGAAAATGTTGGTTGGCTACTCAACAAATATGGTAATATATAGACTCATAACAGAGTAAAAACAATTTAATACCTCTTTTGCATTAGGCTTCACGAAAAGATCAACTGCAAGCAGACATAATTAATCCAAGCAAAAAGGGATAAGATCTCACTCTGTAATAGGAAGAGGAAAGGTTACATAGTGCTTAAATAACACAGATATTCTCAGATCATCTGTGCTGATAAACTTTATTCATCTTAGGGGACTTGGTTGATTAAAATAGACTCAGAAGGCCTAGTGGTCTTTGAAAAATTATGGACGACAGATGAGATGCTGGAGGACTGAAAAAGAGCAAATGGATTGCTATTTTGAAAAGGAAAAAAAGAATGGTCTGGTCTACTTAGTTTCAATCTCTCTATCCTATGCCCAGCACTGTTCGGTAATGGAAAAGAAGGTTTACTTATTAAATTGCCAGATACAAGAAAGCCAGAGAGACTGTAAATATCTTGAGGAGCCAGATCAAAATTCAGTTACGCATCTTACAGATTGAAGGGTGGTCTGGAAAAGAAAGGATGACTTTGGAATAGGGACAGGTAAAAAGTATTACAGACAGGCAGGTACACCCAACTGTACAAGTATGGAAAGGGGTCAACTAATTAGGTAGCAATCTTTCAGAAGAAGATCTCAGGGCTAAAGTGGAAAGTGATGAGTTAGCAATGAACATGCCAACAACCTTATGCTGTGAAAAAGGCAAATGACAGAACTGGGATATATGAACAACAGTACCACTGACAAGATAGTGGGCATTTTCCTTATGTTCTTTTGAGCACCAGGGATGGCTAAAGCAAGATCATGTATTCAGCTCTGAGTGACACACATCAAACAAAGGCATCTGTTTAGAAATATTTCAGAATATTAAGACTGATCTAGAAAATATGATCTATGAGAAAAGATTGAAAAGATTTGGATTTCTGAGCCAAAAAAAAAAAAGGGAGGGGGAGAAGCTGAAGAGAGTTTCTATATATAGAAAAGCCTGTTGCAAACAGGAGAAAAGAAACCCTATTCTTCATATCACATGATAAATACATCCAGAAATAACGCAGTTAAACTGCAGTAAGAAAGGTTTTATTCAGGCACCAGGAAAAAAAGAAATTCTATTGGAAAAGAATAGGAGCTCACTGCACAGGAAGATTATGGAGTTTACAGTACTGGAAGTCAACTATGAAGATATCTATCAAGAAAGACAAGGATATGGATGATTCTGTTTTGGACAACAGGGATGGACTAGATGACCTCCTGAGGTCCTTTTTAACTTTGCCTCTCTGTGGTTAATAGCATAAGATGCTGATTATTGTTTGTGAAATTTACAGAAAAAAAACATTGGGATATTTAAGAATTAGAAAACTGGAAAAGCACTTTGTTATTTTTAAATTTTCCATTTAGAGACTCCAACCAAATCTGGTTTTATTCTTCCAACAGACATGCGAAGAAAACATTTCACAATATATTCCCAAGTAATTATACTAGATATATAAAAAGTTCCAATGCTTCTATGGTAGCTGGAGAAATGATCATTTTGCTCAAAAAGTATCATCTGGTCTAATTCAGTGTGGACAGAAAAGCTGACAAGAGTATGAATTTGGAAGAAGAAAAATTCAGTCTGTGCAGACCTAATAGTAGGCCCTTATGTAGGCTGGCCTATAGAAACATAAATTTTTTCCTGCACTATTTCTTCCTTCCCTCACCCCACCCCCCAGAACATTTCATTAAAAAAAAAAAAAAAAAATTCTTAATAGCCTGAAATCAAAATGCTTATGTAGACTTACAGGATATATACGGTATGCTGTAGAAACCACTCAGTTCTATGACATGAGAAAGCCTTCAGTGATCTGGAGGCTCCCAGAGGCAGAATAAATACCAGGATTGTCCACCCAGGGAAGTTAGTGTTAATAAGGTAAAATGCAAGCTCACAGTCCATTAGGCTCACTGAAGTACTCCCTTGGGTGGACACCCATGTGTGTAAGGGATCATTTCCTACTTTGAGGGTGGATTGTCAGACGAACAGACAGACAGAATGCATACACATGAATGTCATTTCATTAGGTAGCCAAGCTAAAAAGGCCTGGAAGTACAGGGACCAGACACTTAGTTGCCAGAGATCAAGGGCAACTAAGGATGCCCTTGTCGTGATCAGGAACTACTTCTCTCAAAACAAAATAGAAAGAAAATAGTTTTTTTTAGTGTGAAAAGATGTAATGAACTGCTGATTAGTGCCACTCCTTGTTAAATCATTAAGGAAAATACTGAATAACTTCACCATTGCTCACTTGTATGAGACTTTTTTTATAAGCGCAAAATTTAATGCATGTATAGTTAGCAATGTTTACTTATCTTTTCACTGTCTTTCCTATTTCCCATAAGGAGAAGAGCCTCACAAGTAGTATCTTTTGCTTCCTAACAATCAAACTCCAATCTCGTCTTCACTGAGTTCCACAGAAGAAATGTTTAAAAACAGTTGTAGATATTAGAGGACCATATATTGGCAAAACTATTCACCTCATTTAAATTCAGCATGGATATTAATGCATTTCTAATAAATGAGTTACACCATGTAGCTTCAGTTAACCAAGCACAGAGAGGTTTGGTTTTTTTTT
>NW_008634028.1:0-3492 GCF_000691845.1 Merops nubicus
TCCCTTCCCGCAGCCGCTCGTCGGGGCGCTCACCCCGCTGCGCCCGGTCTGTGCCCAGTGAGCCGGCGTGGGAGGAGGGTGCGGGCGGTGCTGCTGGGTCTGCTGCACATGCCTGGATTGGGAGCAGTAAAGGTTCCTTACTCAGCTCAAAATCCTCTAGAAACCCCTGAAAAAATCAAAGCACTGTGGAAAAATGCCTGAGGCAATAACTTCATTGGTAAACTAAAGCATCTCACTGAGAATTTCTAAAACCCAGCAAATTGTAATGCAATTTCCTATGCAAAAAGAGTTTATCTCTATCTAAATATTATTCTGCATCATTACTCGTTGTAGGGAAGCTATTGCTCTCCTAGGTTAACTGATTGAACTTTGGAAATAAAGCTGCAAGCTTATCATACAGATGGGAGCTTGACTTTTATTGCTCCTAAATTGTAGTGATATTGTTAGATGTGAGTAAATGTATACTCTATTAGAAAATATTAAAGTTTGCTACTACTTTAGAATTAAAAAGATTAAAAGAGGCATTTCTGCAGTCTAGCCCACCATGAAATTGGAGTCTACTTGGTATGTAAAACATGTAATACAAATAGCCTAACAATTAATGACAAAGGAAGAGCTGGGATGGATTTAGGGCTCAGACTACACCTGGATTTCTTGAGGCTGGAGTGGCAGCAGGGGAAATGTGTTATTAGATCATTACAGGCCTTTCTGCTAGAGCTACTGCTGGTAAAGTTACATCAAGATGTTTTATTATTACCCTGTTCCCACATAATATTCTGAAACACTCACATCCTGGGATGTGGTTTTCTCTGTGGGAGCCCATCCGTGTCTCTGCCGTGGCCTGATTCATTTGGGAAACCTGAGCAGAAATTCCTCAGCCACTTTTTTCGTAGGCAATGGTGAGGAGGCGCTTTCCCAGTGCCAGTGTCTGAGGAGCTCGTTATTAACGCTTAAGATCCAGGCTGCCGAGTGCGGTGGGGTGCTGCACTGGGGGGTGGGGGTTCCTGCTGGCCGAGGTTCCCACGGGGCACCGTGGTGGGGGTCTTCTGCTGCCCAGCTCGAGGTCTTTCCCCGGGCAGCCCGGCAAGGGGCTCCCAGCGTGGGCAGTGCTGCCCACGCCCTCCTGGCTTCTGCCAACGCCGCAGGCGGAGCTGAGCCGGGGCTCCTACAGGGGGTGCTGGCGTCGGGAGGGACCGGGGGGCTCTGCAGAGGGGCGGGTTTCACCCCGTGGCTCTGTCCTCCAGGGAGCGTGGGGAGAGCTCAGCCCCATGTTGCTGCCAGTGCTGGTGCCCGGCGCCTCCCACCAGCTTGGGGTGGGGGGAAGGCCCCCCAGTCCTGCGTCTCCTGCCGGGGAGGGGCTCCCAGTCCTGCGTCTCCTGCCGGGGAGGGTCTCTGCTGCAGACCTTCCCCTCCTGCCCATGGTGTTGGGGTCCAGGAGGAGCCTGGGCACTGCGCAGCCCCCAGCGAACCTGAGCAGCCCAGCTGAGCCTTGGATTGTTCCAGGGGTTTGGGGGGGAAAGCAGACTGAGGTGCAAGAGGCTGTTTGCTTTGCCTTTTAGATGTGGATTGGAGCCTTTGGCTGCAGTGGTGCTGAATCAGTGTGTGGCTGTCCAGAGTATAAGCTGCATCTCTAATCCAGTTTTCTCCTGGAGCACCCCCTTGCGCTTCGCAGAACAGTCAATTTGTAGGTTGGTGCCTCTGTGCTTAAACGTACAGCATGGACTGTGTAGCTCCTTCATTAATGAGATTTATATCCTTGGTGTTTCTTGTTGGACGGCTTAGTAATGTAATGAAGAACGTGAATGCTGCCTTAATTAAAATGCAGTCCCCTATGTTTATACATTTTGCCACTGAAAGCGAAGGTTCACTGAAAACAGTGAGCTTAAAAGCTTGTGGCATGTTTAACTGGCAGCATGTGGCATGGGACATGATTTGGGATGAAGTGCCCCAGCTCCGCAGCCATGCCTGGCAGGGATGGGATGGCAGCCACCTCCACAGCCCCTACTCCGGGAGGCAGCTGCCCAGCCACCTGCCTGTCCCCGCTGGGCAGCAGGACATTCCTGAGGGTGCCTGCTGACCATGGGCGCGGGGCCCTGGAGCTCCTTGGGCTGCCCATGCCGGCGGGCAGGCAGGTTGTGGGTGGCGTGGGCACCTCACCTTTCCCAGCCTCACCCTGCGCTTGGCTGCTGGTGGGAATTGTGCCAGCCCTGGTGCTCGATCCTAGGCTCTTCTGTTTTAGCAGGGAGGTGCAAAACAGCTTAATGAACCAGAGAATTTGTTCCATATTACTTTAAAAAAGATCTTGTAAATGCAGACATTCCTGTCTGCCTCTCTCCAAGCACGGTGCATGCATCACTGTTGGCAGTGTTATCAGTTATGAAGATATTTTGCATTCAAGGATTTGCAGTTTCCAGGCCCATGAATATTCAGGCTCCAGTTCGCCCTTTCTGTCTGTGCACTGCACCTCTCCTCTCCTTTCCTTCACTCCTTTGGTTTTTTTCCTCCAGCGGATTCAATTAGTTCTATTTGCTGCTTTAGCAATAAAACAATTCCCACTGTGGCATTAAAATGAGTTTCTTTCATTATTTCATTTGGCTTCTTGTTCTGTGTGGAAGGAGGGGAGGGGGCTGGTGGTCTGCCCTCTTACAGGGGCGGCAGCAGCCGGGGAGGGCACGGGCTGTACTTGGGGCAGTGTTAAGAATTAATGAAGGGCACTGGCTGGCGCAGAGCTGTGAGCTCGTCACTGACAGAGCCGCTCACGGAGCCGCGGCAAGATTCGACCCACCCCAGGGACTCTCAATAGCACTTTGGCACCCGAGTTACTGAGCCAGCCTGAACATGATGGGGCAGCTGGGTCTGAGGGGCTCCCAAACATGCAGAGCTGTCGCGTTAGCTGTTGGTAATGAAATGCAGACTGAGCCCATATTTGTTTTAGCTAAAGCACAAGTTAATCTGAGCTGAAGCGTTGATTTAAGCCCAGCAGATCTGTTCATGGAAGCAGCGTGGGCAGCGGCTGGTGCGGGGCGTCGGGCTGGAGCTGGTCGAGGGTCCTGGTCTTGTTTTCTCCCACAGCGGAGCCCAGCGTGGCATCAGGAAAGCACACAGGCATGGTGAGAGCCAGAATAACAGTGATTATGTGGGCAGGGTATACAAATAATTACATGTAATGCCAGAACTCTCTCGTCAATCTGCTCTTGGAGTGCCCTTTCGGGGGACTGAGATGGCGTCAGGTAGCTGTGGAGTGCTAACAGACCCATAAATCATTCTTGTTTCACACTGTGCTAAACACAAATCATATTAGTTACAACACTGAAGAGCATCTAAGTAGAGAAAAGAGAAAGGCAAGGTAGAAAGAGGAAACTAGATTTAAATCTAATTGCTTTTCCATGTGTGTTTTGCCGCCGTTGGCCGGGACGCGGAGGCAGGCTCGGAGAGGGAGCCGGCGTTCCTCCTCCGCTCCCCGGGCAGCGAGCAGCCGGCGGGGGGCTTAAA
>NW_008634028.1:3523-5094 GCF_000691845.1 Merops nubicus
GGGCGGGCCTCCCCCCCCCGCCCCCGGGACAGCGCCCAGCCGGCGTGGGTCTTAAAGGTGGATGAGAGAAAATGGGGCTTTGTGTATTCAGGTTTGTTTGGTTTTTTTCTAAAATTACTTTCCCTCCCCTTTCTGTGACTAGGGAAGGTTAAAACAGTTGTGCTAGTTCCAATTCCTTTTTCATTACAAGATTAAATCTGGAACCAAATGAGAATTTCCAGGCTGTTGGAGCGGCTGCGACCCCCCAGGGTCTGACAAGAGCCCAACTTTTTAGAGAAAGTGGTTTGTGTGTTTCCTCTGCCACAGAAAGGCTGAGCCCCTCTGCAGCGGGAGGCTGGGGGACGAGCGGTGTCCCAACAGGACTGTGAAACTGGGACGGGATGGGACGGGATGGGACGGGATGGGATGGGATGGGATGGGATGAGAGGGGATGGGTGGCTGCTGGGCATGCCCCGGGGAAACCTTCCACTGGTTATTAACAGTCAGTTTCAGTGGGACAAAGTAAAGGAGCTTAAAAACAAATTATGTCTATTTGGGATGGAAAACCATTTTAAAAGGAAGAAAAATTAAAGAGTGCAGCAGGGTAAGTAGGACTGCAAAGTTAAGTAATTAATCACACCGGTTGTAACTTGGAAAGGAAATAAATGTGAAAAAAGGATTTGTCTGAGTAGATTACAGGCAAATTAGAAAAAAAAAGGAGGGGTCATCATGGACTTGGGAATTGCGCTCTGCAGAAATCTTCAATCATCTCACAATCAATTCTGCATTTCCTCAACAGCGGTGTGGAACACGGCCGCTCTGCATTGTCTCGGATTAACCGCTAACTGCAAACCATACGTTAAATGAAGTATTGAATATTTGTCTCTCAACAATACTCTTGGAAATTATTTCCCTAAGTTATCTGCAATGCACGTAGGTGCTGTAAGCGAAGTAGTGAAACGCAGCCGTGCAGTACGTGTGCCCGGGCCCCCGCGGGGCCTGGCCCTGCTGGTGGCACCCAGGACCCACGATTAGGGGATCGTTTTTTCTCGTAAACCGATTGTTTGTTTCTGGAGACAATTACACTGACTTTATTATACAGTGTATGTTTCTCTGCAACAAACAATCTGCTTTATGGGTTTTCGTAGTAAAATAGCAAGTTGCTGTGCTCACTAATATGATTCAATTGTATTGTGTTCTCTGACCTTTAAGGAACTTGCAATCTATAATAACACGGTTCTACAGCGGATCCACTAGTAAAAGCCTTGGCTTCTGGGAAATTCACTCTGCAAATAAGTGGAGCCCAGGTATGAACGGAATAATGAGGCACTTTAACCCCTTGGCTGCTGGCCTGCCTGGGGACGTTTTCACATCCCTGCAGGGAGGGGCTGCCTGTGTGTGTGCGCAGGAGGAAGGAGGCTGGAGGTGGGAGTGCGCCTCAGTGCATCCCATCCCAGAGCACCCAGAGCTGGCACCTCTCGTCCCCCTACCCTGTGGCAAGGGGATGCGGACGGGACCCTCTCTCAGCAGCGGGTTGGCTGCACTGCACGGGCAGGTTTCTCACGGGACCGGTCGCCGGTGCCCTTGCCCGC
>NW_008634029.1:0-7526 GCF_000691845.1 Merops nubicus
CCTCGTGGCGAGCCCGCCGGCGGGAAGCACCGCTGCAGCAGAGCTCGTCCCGGGCCTTCGGGAGCGTTCCCCAGTGAGAGAGCCAGTGACCGTGTGCCGGCCTGGCTGATGAGGTTCTACAAATGGATCTTTGTAGGCCTGGGATACCATGCCGGCTTGGAGAAGTGGGGCTGTGAGAGATGGGCCAGCAAAGAGGACTTCTCTTCTCCTCCTCTCTCCATGGACGTTGCCTGTTGATATGTGTTAAAGACTACTTCTCCAAAAGCAGAGCCCTCAATATAACACCCTCTATTAAAACCTCTATTAAACCCTCTATTCACAAGGGATTGTAGTGACAGGACGAGGGGTAATGGCTTTAAGCTAGAAACTAGGAGATTTAAGTTAGATGTTAGGAAAAAGTTCTTCGGTATGAGGGTGATAGATCCCTGGAATAGGTTGCCCAGACAGGTGGTGGACGCCCCATCCCTGGGGACATTCAAGATCAGGCTGAATGAGACTCTGAGTAGCTTGATCTTAGTTGTCCCTGCTTATGGTGGTGGGGGTTGGACTATATGACCTTTGGAGGTCCCTTCCAGCCCAGACATTCTAGGATTCTGTGATAACCAAAGGTTCAGCTGAGCTTAACACCTTAAAGCAGCTGTTTTCACCTGAGACAAGACCAGGTGAAATAATCTATTCTGTATTGTCCCAAAATGTTTTAATATCTCTAATGTTAGTGAGAAACAGAGCCCCAAAATACTGAGAAAATCAGCTTTTCTTATGTGCAGAATAATTTTTCTGACGTAGCTAGGCACAGAGTGCACTCTCCAAGCAGAGGTACTTGCACCTAATCAGTATTTCTATCTTGTTTTTTCTAGATATAGATGAATGTCGTCTTGATAATGGCAACTGTGACCATTTCTGTGTTAATTCTCTGGGGTCGTATGAATGTGCATGTAAAGAGGGTTACAGGCTTGGTGTTAACAGATGGTCCTGCATCGGTAAGTTGGTTTTATATCTTGAAGGCCATTAAGTATTTCCTACTGATTTAAGATGTGAATTTGGAACTGGGATTTTCACAAATCCTGGGATTTTGGGAGTCCAGCTTGAGCCATCTCTGAAAGCAGCCAAGGTAGAGCTACAAGCAACATGGGGATGCCAAGTTCATCCTCAAGTAATGGGTTTTGCCGAAGATTAATGGGAGATGAACACTTAAATCCCCTGTACATGTTTGAAAGCCTAAATCTCATGTTTTAGAAAGAAATACTATTTTGACAGTTTCCTTGCACTATTTGATGAAGTTTAACGTCCTGTGGAAAAAAGGTAGCCAGATTCTGCTTGGATGAACCAAGGCCAGTTTTCCACTAAAGTCAGTGGTGTGATTCTGGATTTCTGGCAATGTAACCAGTACAGAGTTTAGCTTAGCAACTTAATTTTATAACCAAGTTTAGCACCTTCTAAACCTTGGGCAGAGTTTGATATTTTAATGAACTCTGAAAAGAAAGCCAACTGATTTCCCATCATTTTAAGGCTGAAATTTTAGGTTTTCTGAAAATTAATTGGACAGCCAGCCTCACTCTATATTTCTCATCTCCAAAATGAGCTGGACTAATAACTGTCATTAACTAAAAATAATCTCAAACTTCAAGTGAGGAAACTTAAACTCCCTGTTTAATTTTTTTTTTTTTTTTTTTTTTTTGACTCTCCAGGACCAGGGATTATTTTCAGAAGAAAGGAAAGGGAAAGATTTTCTTTTTCTCTTCCCCACCTTCTTTTTTCTCTCTTTTTTTTTTTTTTTTTTTTCAGTCTTTTTATAAATAGAGATGAGGAAATGAGTCAGCTGTTGGCTGCTGTGCAGACTGCATAGGGGTGTAGCTGGGAAAGCCACCAGCAGCAGCATCATAATAATAATAAAAGATGTAAATGAGAGGAAAATGTCACAGAGGAAGACTCGGGGCCAGGTCCTGATGGCACGTGTGTGTGTCAGCCCTAGGTGGGGAGGAGATGGATGTGGAGGAGGCAGCAGGGTTCGCTGAAGCTCCGGGGCTGCAGTTCAGAGGTCCCCCCCAGCTCCTTCACTACATACTTGGTGCCCTCTACACGGATGAAGACCCACGAGGAGAGCTCACCCTGATGCACAGGGTCGGTGAGTGGATGAGCGTTGCCTTTAACCATCACACCAAATGGGGGAAATTGTCTCAGAAAGAGGATTCAGGGCAAGAGTGATACTGGACTGGCTGGGCTTAAGCTATCAGGAGAAGCAGAGGAGGGGGGAGTGTTAATCTTGTTTTCTGCTTGTTCTTCATGCCAGCAGAGAGGAGGCATCGCCACCTGTTTGGGTGAGAATGAGACCTGTCTGGGGAGCAGAGAGGCTCCCTGGTCATGGCTGCTGCTGCCTGGATGCGGCAGGGAGGGGTTGAAGAGGGAGGCTGGGAAAATGTGAGCAGCACAGCAAGCAAGGGCTGGAGGCTTCTTGGAAAAACAGGGTGTCTGCACAAAGCCCCGGAGGCAACAGACAGAAAGATCCTGGTCATCCCAGGGCGAGAGGTTTGCATGTGTTACTGCAGTGCACAAAATCCACCCAAAGCTGCCCTGCTGAGAACAAGCCCTTGGGAAACACTCCCTTTCCTCTAGAGCTAGGATAGGGGAGTGTAGGGGCACGTGTGCCTCTTTACAAGCTCTGCTATAGTAATTGGAGTGTTGCTTACTTAGGATATTTGCATTCTTGTTTGTGGAAAATACAAACCTCTGGAGATTCAGATCCCTTTTGATGCTCTGGGTATGTTCTCCAGGAAAAGCATAGAATCCTCCCCATAGTGCTTAGGCTGGCTGAGGACTTGGCATAAGGGGGAGCAAACAGAGCACAAGTACACCGAGTCATAGGATTGGGTGCAGAGCAGCTTTGCACTCCACCTGGGCTTTGCATGACTTCAGTCTTTCCACCTGAAGGTGGAGATCTCACCACCTAAATAGTATTATGAGGTAAAACCCTGTGCTTTCTTTCTCATGAGCACAGTATGTACTGGTGGGTCACCAGGAAGGAATGTGATTTCTTATTTTTGTTATGCATGTCCTGTGATTTTTATATAAGCTTTAATTACTCATCCAAGGACTGTGCCCTCCAGGCAAAAAGCAGGAACTGGTCTTTGCTTTAGTAAAAAATTAACTTACTTTTATGAACAAAACTGTTCAGACCTCCCAAATCACATAGCATCCAGCCAGACACACCGACGCTGATAACCAGTTGGGAAACTGATAAATGAGATAACCACAGGCAAAATTATCAGGCCTAGAAACCACAATCAAATATTTATTGACCAGTTTTTACATGGTTTATTTATGTTTAGCCACATATGTTTTGATATTAACAATCATAGCTGGGCATCTCCGCTTTTTCCAAAGCTGAGGCTTTGCAGCACGTGTGGGTTTGTAGGAGAAGATGATGGAGGAATGAAACTTTTAATGGCTTAGTAAATTGTTTTAGCTCCCTAATGTTGATTTATTCCTTATGATTTCAGACACGGTTTTGTGCTGCTATCTGTATTATAAAAATACAGCTTTAAACAAGAAGATGGTATAATTAATCAGCCATTTTCTATAGACTGAATGACTTTTGATGTAGAAGCCTGACTTTTTTAATAGTAATCTGTATTCTTCTCCCGAAGTATGAATTTGTAACCCGTTCCAAGTGGGAGCACCAGGATTCTGAGCGTTTCTGGAAGCTTGGGCATTCGTTCAGCTTCAGAAAAAGGAACAGTTGGGTGCTGAGACCTAGAGGAAATCTGGCCTCACATAGAAAATTGCTGGAGAAAAGCAACCAGCCTGCTGACTTACCGTTAGCTGAAATAATCTGCCAGCTCACTTTCAGGTGGTGTTCAGAATCCCCTTCCAAATGCCTCCAGCCAAAGCTATAAAGCCTCGAAGGCAATAAACTGACCGTGTGGGTAGGATCTTAATGTCACTGAGACATTTTAGCAGCAAGTAGCATTTATGTTCAATGCCTTTCTCAATAGACCCCACAAAGAGAGAACATGAGGGTGCACGTGTCTGTGGGTACAAGGGATAAAAGGAGGGTGGGGAAGGGGAGGGAGAAATGCATTTTCATGTAAGGTTCCCCATATAAACTAACCCTTTTTTTCATATCCTTGGAGAGAAAAAAAGAAGTTATAAATTTGTATTATGCTTTTTTTCCCAGAATAACACTCAAACTATGCTGTTAAAAGTATCACTGTACTATGCTTACGTAGTACTGCATCCACCTACTGCAATAGAAGAACAAAAAGAAAAGCCTAGCAAGGAGATTGATAGAATCATAGAATATGCTGGGTTGGAAGGGACCTCTGAAGGCCATCTATTCCAACCCAAGAAATACTTTTAATTATATGCGATATTATTAAGCATTTGGTGCAAATTCACTTTTTCTGAAGGGAAAATGTTTACTCTTTAAAAGTAGGCTTAAGTGCTCTTTAATGGGGAATTACAGCATTCAAAGAAGTAAATTCCAGCTGAGGTCCTACCTTTCCTTTTATTTATGCTCTAAAATTTTCAGAGGGATACTTGGAAATCTCCATTTGGGACCATTTTTGTGATGAGTTGGTGGTAATTGCAACGCTACCAGCATTCACTCTAACAACATGAATACTGATTTTTTTTTTTTCCCCCCCCTTTTCAGTATGTGTCGATAACACTTTTGGCAACGACTGTAGCTTGAGCTGTGACGATTGTCTGAACGGAGGTGGCTGTACCAGTGAGCACAGTGGCTGTGTCTGCTCACCCGGCTGGACTGGCATTATCTGTAACGAAAGTGAGTGCGGAGCCTTTGGAACGGGGGCACTTGGTCCTGCTGCTGGGACCCTGCGGACAGGGAGGAAATAGGAATAACCTGTTGCACGTTGAATCTGTAAAGGTCTCTGAACAGCACAGCTGCCTCCTAGGCACGGCAAAATTTTGTCATAGCGGGGCACGTGAAATAGAGATTGGCAGCGATGCTGCAGTATGCAGCACAAACCTTCAAAGAGCCAAGTCTCTGCCCTCCAGTGCGGTGCAGTATAGCACTTTTTCCTGAATGTTTGTGTTGGTGTTCATTCATTCCTGTTCACTCTGCTGCTGAGAAGGGCCAAGGTTTGCCTCCCGCTGCTTCACTGCACAGCTGCCCTCGCTGACTTTCAGAAGTCTGTCCTGGCAGGTGGTGGCAATCTGGGTTGACATAGATGCTAAACTTGATTTTTTTCTTTTATAGCATCCTAGGACATTGCTTGCTTTTTTTTTTTTTTTTTTCTTCCTTTTACCTCCTTGTCTGCTAAACTGGAGCCTATGGTTCTTTTCTTATCATTCTTTTTATTATTAGCATAATTTTCTTGGGATAGTTAATTTTTAATTCTGGAAATTGTATTTTTTCAGAATTCTCATGCCTGGTCAGCCAGTGCCCTTTGTAATAGCTTTCTACTCTTACTGCTGCCTCTTGGCAGACCTTTCTGCTTCAGAAGTATGTTTCAAAACCAACTGGCAAGATACAGCAGCCTTTTCTTGATGTACCATGCTCTGTGCTTCATTTGCAGTTTGGCAAAACCTGTGTTGCTCATCTGAGACTTGACACAGCAGTCTACATGTTTGAGATGGGTCCCTCTTTGTTGTGTATGGCGTGATGGTTCACCATACTCAGAAAGTCTGTACTATCACTGATGTGGCAAATAGACAATGAAGAATTCTTACTTGGCATCGGTAGACAGTGATCTTCAGGTTAATCACCATCAAGATTGTTTAGGAGGCATCATCACAAGGACAGAAATACAAAAATACCAGCAAATTATTGAAACCAACAGTCTTCCCATAGTTATTTTAGGAGACTGATCACGAGTTTGGTTTATAAACACTGGGGACAGCTGCAAGAACAGTAGTGAAGAGGATTAAAATGATAATTTCTAGCCTACCTAAGACAGTTGAAGCTATTGAGTTAGCATATTCTTACTTCTCTTCATGGTGCTTTAGTGGTTCAGGGTAGATTATAAAAAATTTTAAGGCAGGATACAAATTTAGTTGACTTCATAAATAATAATAATGTTTTTTCTGTATACTTAGAGTAGATATCCAGGCATGTAATCTGGTGGGATTCGCTTCTGGAATTTAAAGAACTTTGATGGGACTGTGTTACTGAGCCAAACCTGCAGTCTAATGAAGTAGGCATTGATAGTGATAAATACAATGTGCAATCTGTATGAATTAGCCACATGTGATTACTTTCACTCTTTTCTCTCCCTTCCGTAATACATGGCATAGTTTATGGGTTTAGGCTAAGCTAAACAGTTGCGAAAACTGAAACTAAATTTCTGTAATAATCTCAGAATCATAGACTGGCTTGGGTTGGAAGGGATCTTTGATGATTATCTAGTCCACCCCCCCTGCCATGGGCAGGGACACCTTTCACAGTAATTTATCAAAGAAGCCAGATGGAAACTGATGTGAAATGTCATGTTTCTGAATGTATATATTGATAAAATGTCACTGAAGTCAGATGATTCCAGCAACTTACTCAGCTAGCTCAGGCTGCAAAAGGTGGAGCAAGGCTTCATTTCATAATTTGTTTTGTGCTGGAGCAATGAGGGCTTTAGGAAAGAATCCCATGCTGCTGTGGAGCCATTTCTGCCATGATCATCTGTAGAACTTAAGAGACTATGTTAGAAAAGCATACTGTTATTTTTATAATACTATTTAGGAGGGGGAAAAAAAAAAAAAGTTTAAAACAGTTATCTCTGAATATTCAAAACTGTGCTCTGACTTCTAAACTTTGTACTTCATAGGCAATATTTTTTGACCCTCATGCGTTGTGTGGTGAGGAGCATATGTGAGGGAGAATTTGGATACATCACAAAAATAAGCTTGGTTAATTTGGGTGCCCTTTTAAAATTACCTAGTAAATATTAGATGTGTGTGTATTAAAATATATAAAAATAATATGTCTTGGTTTAGAGACTGCTTGACTAAAAGGATGCTTTCCTTGCTCCATTTGGATGACCGCGGTCTTATTTCAAAGAATCATGGAAAAGACCTCCAAGATCATCAAGTCCAACCATCACCCAACACTACCATGACAATTAAATCATGACCCCAAGTGCCATGTCTACATGTTTTTTGAACACCTCCAAGGGGATGGTGACTGCACCACCTCCCTGGGCAGCCTGGCCCACTTCTAGCAGAGGGAAAGGATTTCTCAGCCCATTCATCTTCCCTGCTCTCTCTGCAGCTTGCCCCCCGGGGACGTATGGCAGAGGCTGTGCCGGCGTGTGCCAGTGCCAGAACGGAGGCTCCTGCGACCCCATCACGGGGCAGTGCCGCTGCCTGCCCGGCGTGCACGGCAAGCTCTGCGAAGACGGTACGGCTGCCCGGGCCCTGCCTCCAGCCTCTCCGCTCCTCTCCCCTTCTTTCCATCTAGATGTCGTTGCGCGTGGTGAATCGTAAGGTCCCGAATGAGAACGGTCTCCCCGGTGTGAGAGGTGCTGGAACCCTGGGGCTTGTCTTGCCCTGGGTTTTCACAGAATCACAGAATGTTA
>NW_008634030.1:0-12675 GCF_000691845.1 Merops nubicus
TTCTGGGAGCAGAGCGTTCTCCTGGCCCGAGCTGCGCGGGGAGGAAGCGCTCCGAGCACTCTAGCAGATGGGGAAGGAAAACCAGCGCAGGCTTTGAGTAGCAGTAGGGAGCGGGGAGCAGGTCTAGAGGCAGCACTGAGCGGTGGGTTTGATTTCGGTGTATGTGTGTTAATTACCAGTAGCTGATCTTGAAAATATCAGCGCTGTAAGTGACAAAAATTGTTCTGGTAGCATCTCACAGAGTCCGGGGTCGCCCTGAAAGGGGCTTTAGATAGCTCTGGTGCTTTGTAGCCTTTCCCTTTGTACCTCAAACATTCTTAGACTGGTAAGGACTGGAGACTGGAGGTCTCCAGCCTTGGCTTCGGCTACGTAGAGGCTGTTAGCGATTCTGAAATGAAAAGCGACTCCCTCAGACCACTGGTTTGCATCATGTAGTAGCTAAAGGCATTTTCATTTTAAAGTTGCAGTTGGAAGAGATTAAGCAAGCTTTGTGTTTGAGTTGAGTATGGGTGCTCTCAGAGTGATGATAAAGAGTTTTGGGGACAATTTGTTGCCTTATCTCTGAATGCAGGAATTCGGGCTGGCTGTTCTGGATGATTTTGTAAACAGATGATGTGGCAGGACTTAGTGGTCATCCCCCCATGTGGTAGACGCGCACGGTGAAGTGCTGCCCTGCGGTCATTTAAGAGCTTCGATCTCCTCACACTAGGCCCGCTGCCTTAACTTGAGGTCTCTGACACTTTGCTTGCCATTTTGATACTTGTTCAATTATTCTGTTTGATTTAGTCTACTTGTATTGTTTTCACACTTTATTTTTTTCCTTCTTCCTTTCTAGTGCTTTGCTAACAAGAGTAAATCAAAGCACAGGGTTGTGCATCGGGTCCTCCAGCGGGCAGATGTACATAAGTGAGGTTATGAATACTTCAAATCTGTGTTATTAAACAACAGGCTCCCTGTTATCATGCTGAAATGGACTTGGCCCTGTCCTGCTGGTTACTCTTGTCCCTTCTCCATGCTCTTTTAATTTTTTATGCTCATCTTCTGGGATCAGCTGTGCAATACTTCTTAAAACAAGAATTTTAAACTTTAACCTAAGTGTAGCACACTTGAATGAACCCCACTTAATTTCTCTGGAGACTTATGTCATCACTTATTCAAAAAGGCACAATACAGTCAACATACAGCTTCAAATACACGATTATAGGATTCTTCTTGTCTGTTACGTTCCATTCTGCAATGAGTAAAGATGCAAAGAAGAAAAAAAATGGGGAGAAGTAGGAAAGCTAAGAGAAAACCCTTCACACTCCTTTAAGAGAGTGAGGATGTTGTCTGTGGTGGTCTAACAGTGATGGTTTTGTCCTCAGAGGATTTCTGTTGCAGAGGTGTCTTTAGGTGGGACATAACTGAAAAAGAATGGGGAACAGGATTTTATTGGAAAACAAAGAATCTACCATAGGGAAATAATTACTTTCCTTTCAAAAAGAACAGGTATCAGGAGAGACTGAAAAGGGGATGGAGAAAAAGCAAGTGGAATTGATCAGGGGAAGGGAGCTGTGATGGGAAAAATCTGTGTGACTTATACAGAGAAACATGACTTATTTATTTTTACAGGTAATGGGCCATTTTTGCTAGATTAACAGTGTTTATACAATGTTTTAAACAGGGTTAGAAATTTTCACGAGAAAAGCTTCCAGATTGCTTCCTCAATATGTTTAAGTGGTGTCTTATCTTGTGCTTGTGTAGAAGTTGGAGGCATTGCAGTGGGCACTATGTTTGGCAGAGTTCATATTGCAATTGCTCCTGTGACTGGAGTTTAGAGGTAGCCTTAAGCAAGCTGAGTGGGATCTGCTAATAAACTAGCCATGAGAAATTGTGGTTCAGTGTAGGTATTTACATAGTTTGTGTTGCTGTCCCTAGCGTCCTAGTTAGGCTGGTAAGGGGACCTGAATTATTGTAGACATTGTATGCAGGGTTATGTGCTCAAAATTAGAGTTATTTCATGCAAGGAATGGATGACTTCAGATGTGTGATCAGTGTATGATGACTTGTTTCATTTGCCTTAATTCTGGGATAGCTTGCAATACTTGGTCATCTGAAGAGTTGTGGCTCTTTTGTGTCTCTTCTTGCAGGAAGGTCGGTCTGTGTGTGTGTGCCCACTCTTCCCTGGGAGATGTCCAACGTTTCCAGTTATGCCCTTCGAATGGCCCGGCTGAGTGCTCAGATATTTGGAGAAGTTGTCAGGCCAACTGACTCAAAATCTATGAAAGTAGTGAAGTTATTCAGTGAGCAGCCTTTGGCCAAGCAGAAGGAGGTCTACAGCTGGTATCCTCCTCACAACACCTACTATGCCCTCATGAAGAAACTCCGTTACTTCGGTCTCTACAGGTAATCTCTGACCTTAGAGGGTGAGAGCAGGACTGGAGATGGGAAAGGGATGGGTGTGAGTTCTGTTACAGGTGTTTTTTTATCAAGGAAAACAGGAACATAGAAGGTGGTTCAGTTCAGAATATGGTGCCTATGGAAATAGCCACTTGATTGTTGTACCGAGGGCAAGGAGAGTAAAATAAGTGACTACTAAGTAACTTTTACCATAATTAGAACCTTTTGTGAGAAAGACTTTTGTGCAGTTATGGGCAACCAATTATGTAAGCAATAGCTCTTGTTTTGGCTTTATAGGGAAGGGAAGGGAAGCGAGCTTTCTTACAGGCAAGAGATGAGTCTGTAGTTCCAAATAGGGTGAATGTGCTACAAAAAGGCAATGTTACCTTACCACTAAAACTGCACTAAGACAGCCTTGCCATGTATGTCTCAATCATTCAACAGCTAATAAGTGAAATTTAGAAGAGAAGGAAAGTCTCTGTGTTAGGCTCAAGGAGCTTTTTAGCCTTTAAAATAAATTAAATTAAGTTAAATGTTGCTTAAATAGCCTTGTTAATTCCAGCTTCATCGAAACGAGTTGTCTAATTTCTAAACTAATTTCCACAGTCTTGAGTAGGGAAAACTGTGCTGCTAAAGAATATCAGCAGGAGTCAAAGGCAGCTCACTAAGCTCAGTCAGGCAGCACTCAAGAAATCCCTTAAAAGTGAGGTTGCTAGCCCTGTAAAGTCAAACCCAATTAATTCTACTGCTAGTATTGCAATACTGGCCATCAGGGATTGCATCCAGGATGCTCTTGGTCTAGGTGGGTGTGCAAACACTTCCTAGAATAGCTGTGTAACACAGAAAGCTTCAAGGACATGATAATGTTCTTTACTCTTTCCTCTCCTAACCTCAAGTTCCTTCTCCAGCTGCCCTGTGTGCAGAGAGCTCGTAGAGGATCAGGTCTGCTGGTCAAAAATACGTAATGAAGAGTCCCAGACTAATAGGGCCTGATAAAAACTCGCAAGTTTTTTGTTTCTTTTTTTAGAAAAGTTGTGTTTAAAGATACCAGTGCAGCAATCTTGGGCCACTTTAGGATGCAGTTACAACTTTTGAAAAATACCTTTGCACTGAAAAAATACAGGCACAGAGATTAAATAAAATTTATCAGACCATTAATGAGGATTCATTGTCTCTGCCAGCCCCTTTCATCCTTACTGTTTTATTCTCCTGTTAAGATTCTACCAGTAGCTGATGCTTTCTTCATAACTCATTCTTAAAGTCACCTGAGAGCAGTGTCATGTACTGTAATTACTGCTCAGTGTGCCCCTGTTTTCTTAGAGGCTAATGACCTGAGCTTAGTATCTAGCACAGAAAGACAATGTGCTGTTGCTAGACTGCTGAGCTAGATGAGAAGGGAGAAATTCTCATTCTTGTCTCTTGCTGATTTTTAGGTTTTACTGCTCATTTGAACACAGCGGATCAATAAATGCAGTGGAAATAACACATCTATATATATATATGCATGCATCATTTATTGCTAGAGAGGGCAACCTTGTTAGTTCTGAAAGTACCAGAGGAAATATTCATGTTATTTAGTCCAAAATTACTGCTAGCAGTAGCGTTGAACGCTTTGCAGTGAGTTTCAGTGTGAACTTCACTGTTAAAAAAAAAAAAGAAAGATTTTTTTAGTAACTTCTTTTTTTTTTTAAAAAGAGTTTTTTATGACCATACAGTTCAAAGAACATTTCACATCTAGGTACTCCAAGAAGTAAACTTTTTTTTTTTCTTTCCTCCCCATCTAGAGATGAGCATCAGGACTTTAAGGAAGAGATGAGGCGATTGAAAAAGCTACGTGGGAAGGAAAAACCAAAGAAGGGGGAAGGAAAAAGAGCTCTCAAGAAGAAATAGTGCCACTTGGACAATACCATGGACTACTGTGGAGAAAAGCTGTAACCCAGGTTTTTCTGTTCCCAGATGGAGAGGGCTTGGCATGTGAGCTGTGTCTGAGGCAGAAGAAACACGCTGTGAAATACTGCAGTCCACCTGGGGAGTGCACATGAGTCTTTCATTTTAGTAAAAACAATAATTAAAAACATAAGTGCTCAGTGTTTTTCTTGCAGACACCTGTAGCTGTTTCAGTTTTTCTGGGTATGGAAAATTGTTTGCTTTTCATTGTCTGTTTTACTTTTTTTGGATTAATATCAACACTGTTTTTCATGTGGCTACAAAAAATGGTTTCTGCTTCTACTGCTGCTTGTTGTCTTGCTTATTATAATGATTTTCACTTCAGGTAGCTTTAGTATGTTTTTGAAGTTGCTGTTAGAATCTGTTGTTTGGTATTTTGCACTGGACAATACTTCACAGTCCATTGCCTACCCACAGCACTCTCATTTTACCCTGAATATTTAGATGTTGCCACAGAAGAAGCTGAAATACAAGGGCTCAAACTCTTTTCCAGTTTGAAACCCTCCCTACTAATTAAATGCAACATTTAAGTTTATTTTGACAAAAGGATTTTTATTTTATTTTGATTGTTTGGAGGACATGTATGAAATATGTCATAAGGTGATGAATAGTTTTACTGGTGTTTCAGTTTTGCTAATATTAATGATAGCACACATCTGCCAGTCCTACCTGTCAGTCCCAGTTGGGGAATAGAAAGTACAGAACCTGGCCATGTGTGCATCTTGCCCGTGTGTGTGTGCCCTGAAACAGCACCTTTTAATTTCCAAACCTTGTAAGCTTAGAGGAACATCCTTGAGGTAGGAAAGGAAAGCTATTAAAAATGTAGGAAGACTGGCGCAGAGAGTGTTTGCTGTTAGCTTGGGGTGTGCTTGATTTTGCTTACAGAGGCATTCTGAAGTAGGGAGCAGCAGAAATCTCCTGACACTTCTACACCAAGCTTGTTCAGATGTAAGGGTCTTTGAAGGGATCTTTTGGATTACTGAAATGGGTGGGTCTACATAAATTTGTAACAGCTCAGTGACTGCATTCCACCACGGTTACTAATCGAAGAGGTGCTGACCGTAGGAAAGGTGTTCCTTGTGAGCTGTGCAGTTATTGCTTTCTGTCTTTTCCACGTGTTACCTGGTTTTCTAAGCTCTAAGAGGAGCTGATTTTAGGAGATGTGCAGTGTTGTGGGAGAAGCACCTGAGATCTTAACACAGTCAACAAAATGCTGTAGAAGTTAGTAAAATACATAACTGCTTTGTACTGTAGTGGTAAGTTTCCCTCTTATTTAAAATAATTTTATTAACTTGCAACTTCTGCTCAAGTCTAAGGTGGCTATGGCATTTTAGTGTGCTCCGTGTTGTCTGTGACTTGTGACCCATCTGGTACCTAAGTATACAGAGCCTGTGGTGGGCCCCCTGTGCATGCAGCCCAAGGGAAGCGGTCTGGTTCTCTGAAATTCCATGAAAGAAGAGCACCATGGAGCCACGTGCAAGGTGAGAGAGGGGAATTGCCTGAGTAGGAAGGTTGCTGCAGCCCGATGCTGTTTCTGGCTATGGCTGTGAGGGGTGAAGTTGCTCAGGTGCTTTCTTTGGTGGAGAGAAAGACCAGTTCTGAACCTCTTCCACAGGATTACTGCAGCAGCTTCGGACAGCTGGTAATAGTAGTTGCAACAGCTTTGTCGGCAAGAACTTTGTGCTTCCAAAATTAAATCAAAGATGAATAAAAATGTTTTCCCTGCAATCTAAGATGAAAAGTCAACAGCATCTTTTTGTTCCCATGGAACACTTAAAGCTTTAATAGTATAAACACACAAGAGAGAGAATGTGTGAGTGCATTAAAAAGTGAATTAAGGTTTTGCTCCAGTACCGTAGCTACGCATGGCCTTAAACTGTGTGTGTGTTGGGAGACCTGCTTATTGTGTGTACATGTAGTGATACATAAAAATACTTGCACAGCACGATTGGCCATAGTTGTGTTTCTGAATCCACATATAGCCTGCTGAAGGGCTGAGCATGTACAGAGCCCAGCAAAGGCAGTGAGTGTTACAGGTACTCTGCAGCTTAGCCTGTCACCGTGCTGGACACAGGTACGGACTCAGCACTGTAATATTAGATAATTAGGCATGAGGGGATCGGATCTGTTCTTCCTTGTCTACTCCAAGCCACCTAGCTATTTATGGATTTTGAGAAGCTCCTGTGATGAACAGGAAAGCAGAAAGCTTGTTTGTCTGCAACCTGCCATAGCAAACCAGCTCTCCAATCAAAGCATCACCCTGGGAACATACCTGGGGAAGGTACTTAGAGCAGCAGCAGTGAATCACAGCATCTAGACAAATTGGAAGTCAGTCCTGAAACATCACGTCAGGTATTAATGCAGTGTGTGTAGGAGGGGAAGGAGAGTTTCAGCCATATTCTGAGGGGTAAGAATGGGAACACTTTATACAACTATTGGTATATCAGTGTATCCATTTATGTATAAATAATAAAGTTCAATTAGATTTTTATTTTTGGCTTTCCCCTTAAAATTATTCTTTTTTCTTTTCAAACTCTGCTGTGTGTTAGAAGATTCACTCTTTTCCTGAGAGTGTGAGCTGACTGTCCTCATCAGATGTTTAGATGGATCCTTTAATTCTTGATTGGAATAAACCAGGTTACCTGATCTCTGAGGGACTAACTGAGAGTCAAAACCCTTAGCTCTTCCCAATCCTGAACAGCTTTATCAAGTGCCACTGCTTCCTTATTTTATGGTGCTTTAACTATGTTTACCTTAAAATCTGTATTATATATGATTATATTCTATTGCTAGAATCTCTTACTATTGAAAGTCCTGGAGACAGGCAGAAGTTAACTTGCATATGGCTGTACTTTGTAATGGTCAAAGTAAGAAGAAAAAAAAAAGGCAAAAAAAAAAAAAGGCAGTGTTGCTTTCTGGCAAAGGTACCAGTGTGTTAAAATATATGTACTCTGCTCAGGAAAGTATTAACTTGAAAAAAGTTTCTCCTACTGTGGAAAGAGTTTGTTCTACTAGTTAAAGCAATGTGCTGAGTTTACACAGGTTGGCAAAATGCATCTAAGTTACTCTATAGTATTAGACAAATGCTTTGTCTTAGTTGTCTGTGTTTCCTCAAGAATAAAATTAGAATAATGATCACGTAGTGAACAGTGCCATGAAGGTAAGCTGCTTCTAGCATGGGAATTTACCCCAGGAGAACTTCATGTAAAGAGCAGCTTAGACTGGCTATGGTAGGACTTGTACCTCTGCCTATTTCAGAGAGTTGATTGTATACAACAGTTGACCTTTTTAACACATAAAATAAGCTGTGGTAAGTTACTGTGTTCACTGTTCTGCTTTAGATGTTAGAGACTTCAAATGCTAAAAGAAAAATCTTGATTTGATCAGAAAGTTTAAAAAGAAAATCACAGATATTTCTTAAACTGTAAATATTTTTGAAAATTTAAAGTATGTGTTTACATATACCACTTTGAAGACTATTTTGGGGTCACTTTTATGTACTTTGTTGATTGTTCTTTAGTTTTGGACAAGCTTCATGAATCTGAAAGTCTGCTTTGAGGGAATGACTGTTTTGTAAGTTTTTTCTTTCTTTTAAAGCGCAAAGGATAATATGCAAAGGAAACAAGTACTAGGGGGATCTCTGATTCTTTTAAACTCTGTTATCCTCTGTAAATGCTTGATTGTGACACTTCTTGTACAATCCCTTGGAAGTAGATCCTGGAAACAAAGTCCTTCAAGGGGATGTCATCTGTTCATTACCTTGATGTTGAGACATATGAGAGCAGGGACTTGTCCTGTTTAACCTCTTTTAGAGGCAGTGTAATGTCACTAAACTGTCCAAACTACCATGTGTCATAAATCCCAGAGGTAAAACTTAAATGATGTGTGTGGGACAGGTATTTACGATGGTTCTTTCTGTGCCTGCACAGTTGGGGTAGCATGAAGAAGGGCATTTTTACCTTTTCACTTTTCCTCACTCTTCCTTGTCCTTTCCTTCAAGTGTAATAATAACGTCTTGAGTAGAGAGAGGAAGGAACAGGCATGAAAACTCCTGAAAGAATTTGGTTGTGAAGGCACAGTCACAGCAGAGCACAGCTATAGTGCCTAAGTGGTGAGGGGCGTTACTGTAGACAGATGTTAGAAGGACATCACTGCCACGCTGGCTGAGAAATTATTTAGGGTTGTCTAAGAGGATAAATAAAAAAATCAACAGGATAACGATCATGACGTTGAAGTGCTTTCATATATACTGTGTTGAATTGTTCTAGGTGGAATACTGGGGAAAATTCCACAAGGTGAAATATTTAGAAAAATTGAGAAGTAGTCCCAAGAAGTGGGTTTGGCTTCTGTTGTCTGAGTCAGTCAGAGCTACGCTGAGCCAAGTGTTATAAAACGTAGCACTGGGACCACTTCTCTCCTGGAAGAGGAGGAGGCAGACTGGATGACTTCATACATTTTCTCATATCATAGCTAGGTCTGTGGAAACAAATCTCACCAAGAGCTAAAAAAGGATTTTTATATCCATTAGGTTTTCTGCCTATGCTTGAAAGTACTTTACTAAATCCCAGGGCATCTAAAGTTGTTTGTAAATATTTCATACAGTTCAGAGGGTCTCTCCCACTTCAGTTGTTGTTTCTGTGGGTCTGATGTTTGCCTTATGGGCTGTTTCAGTAAATAGGCTTTTAATGGTGTTAGAAGCATAAACCACCTGAGGTCCAGAAAGTCTAAAAAACATTCTCTTGTCACATGCAATGGTGCGATGCGGCAAATACGTAATTGCAAATGCATCATATTCCTCAGTTTCCACTACAGTCTTGCCTGGATAAAAATTAGGGGGGTCAGTTGGCCCTCAGCTTTCAGAAGTGGAATTCTAAAACACAATTCCAGATTCAAGCACCTACAGAAGTGGTCTAACTTTAGAAGCTGTGTGAATATTGTGTATCTCCGACTGGTATCAATGAGATTTACCTCTGCGTAACAGCGAGGTAAATCCTATGCCAGCGTACAAGGTTGTATTTCCCTTTAGTCTTTGCCTGATGGTGGTCTTTTCAGGACAGCATTGATGAAAACATCTCTGTAGACATTCTGTCATGCCTATGCATGCAATAGCTGCTTCCCCAGTGATTTTCAGCATTAATCAGAATAATATTAGGCTGTCTGCCTGGGTACCATGCATTGTTTCTGCAGAGTGGCTTAAGGAAAGCCTCATCCACTGAAAGACTGGAACGGTGCAACTGAAGAGTGCTACGCTGATATCTGGGTGATGCTGTCTTATTTACAGCCAGCAACTACTACGGGCAAGGTGTAATATTTCTCATTTCTATACTTGCATGTGAAGGAGCCTACGTGTGACAGCATTAAGCTGCTGTTCAGAATATTTGTAGGGGAGAAGCAGGCAATGACAGAGATTATATGAAAGGTGTGAGGGTATCGCATACAGTATTGAGCTGGCTAGAGAAGTTTTGGGATTTGTTGGTGGCTTTTTGTGAGTGTGGTTGTTTTTTTGTTATTTCTAAGATGTCAGAGTTTATGCTGGCTTTTTATTTAAGTAAAAGAGATACGACTGCTGTTTCAGCAGATGTGTGTTAGTATTGCGTTTGGTTTGTAGGCACAGGGGCAATTACAGGATGGCTCCAACCTCAAGCAGCATTCAGCTGGCTTGTCCTGACTGACACTCGTATGTCAGAGAGGAGCCTGTGGCTGAGGCAGCGCAGACGCCACCTAGACAGATGACGTTTCTTGTGTGAGTGGGCAGGAGGCTGTGTGTGAGGCAGCCTTTTGTTTTCTTGGCTGGCTGTCCTGGGTCTGTTTGGTGCGACTGATGTGCAGGTAAGCATGAATATTGTGAACAACAAGCTCTAAACTTCACAAATGCTTTTTGAGCAAACAGCATAAACTGAAAAGTATCAATTAGGTTAGGCAATGTCAGAGTTCTTACTGACAACCAGAAAGTAACGCTGCAGCCTCTTTGTTTTTCTGCTTTTGATTTTATTCATTCTGCTAATAAACTGTGACGTTTGCCAAAATACTGCTTCATTGTCTGCCACCAATACAGCCAACAGTGTGATGTGTTTCTATTTTCAAACTCATGTTGTTTGATAGCATTGTTAAGTTTATTAATAAACATTAATGCCCTCTGAGGACAGATAGTAGGGTATTGACTAGGCATGCAAACCACTTAAAAATAAGATAAAATTAAGATCTAAGCTGGAGCCTTGCAGGATTACCCCAGAGCGGGGTAACAGGAATTTTATTCATTTACCAGAACAAATGTGTCTTCAGGAGAAAGAAGTCATATTATATTTAAAAAGAATAACCACATCCGAGGGCCTTTAGCATAACCACAAGCTCAAGCAATCCACAGTATCAAAAATGTCAAGAGGCCATTGACCACTGCACCAGAACTTTTGCCTTTGGCCAAGTGCATACGTGTGGAAACAATGAGAATATAGCATTGTGGTTCAGAGGCTATCCTTATATATATCTATAAAGGCAGCTTGCCTTTATAGGAGACTCTAAATGTCTACGAGGCTTCTGTTGTCTTGGTGGTAGTGAGGATTAAATGACAAGAATGGATTATGAACTGGGATACCAAATCTGTCAGCAAAAGATGCTTCTATTTAAATACATGATGTGTATATAACAATATAAGAATTTATTTTAAAATGTTATCCATCCTGTTTAACATATCACTGAAGAAAAATAACTCTTAAAACTCCAGCAATTTGGAGTATTGCCCTGAAAAACCAAGATCAGTTACCATGTTCTCTCTGTCTCATGTCAAAGCTGCAGTTTCAGTATTTGATTCATATTATTGATTTAGCCTTTTTAGACTGTTATAGTTTCCTTACTCCAGGCCAATACCAACCTTAATGGACTTTTTCTGCTTAGTGAAGAGGCTAGAAACCAAAAGGTGCAGTTACTGTCTAAACTGTTATTAGATCAGAGATGTAGAGAGTTACCATCCTGTCTGTAAAGTGCTGGAGAATCAAATTACAGCAGGTATTCAGGACAGGGGAAGCTCAGCTAGCCTGGATATTATGAAGGAAAATCCTAAGACTGGAACATAATTGAACAGTCATTTTCTGAACAGCAAAATAACTTGTTTGAGCTGGTATCCTTTCCTGCCCTTTCTTAGAACTCAGTTGCACTAGTGGTTTTCTGTGCCTAAATGGGATGGGTTTCAGTTATGAAATGGGATTGTTCACATTGGAATAATAATGTAAGAAATCTAAAACTATTTAGTCCTTAAAGCTGATCAGCTTATCACCATCCAACACAAAGGACTCAGCAATCAGACACCCGAGCAAGCTCAATGCACTGAAGCAATGACAAGGGATACTAAAAGGAGGGTTTCAACTAATCTCCTCAGACATGAGATTTGGTCACAGTTTCAGTGAAGTATATCAGGAGGAAAAAATCTTCTCAGTCGTTTGTTTCTCCATTTTCATCTGTTTCTTGTTTCCTAGGAGAGCCACATCTCCTACGGTGTCTACTCCTACTACATTCTCTCTCCATGTAATCTTTTGCCCCATCCCTCCCCCTCCTTTTCTGCTGGATGCAGCTTCTCTGAACGGTGGTTTCATGGCTTGTGCTCTCTCTTGATGGTCCCTGATGTACCATATCCATCAGTATTTACAGCACTGTTCAATAAAACATGTCCTCTTCTCAGCTTCCCATGCTAGTACGTGAGTGAAGGCGGGAAGCCAGCAGAGAGAGGCACAGCGCTGCAATGCAGCACATACACTGCTGGACCCTCAAGTCACTACTCAGATAAGGAAGGGAACAGGTTGACATCTTGTTCTCGTGATGCCAAACTACGTGCAGGGTATGGAAAAGGCCTGTCATCAAAGTCAGTCCCGTGCTCCAGCCTCATCACCTTTCCTGCTCCCTCCCTCCCACACATTGCCTTCAAAGGAAAATGTTTTGCTTTTCACTTTCTGAAGGTTCTGCTTAAGGGAGAGAAGAGTGACAGTTTTATAAAACATGACTCTAAAATAAATTAAGCTTGAATCAAATGAAAACTATGTAAGTCTTTTTCAATGTCATTACAAGAAAATCCAGAATATGTTATTATTTATATATAAAACTTGTTAGATCAACATTGCTTTTAACGGTAGGGTAAAAATTGAGTTAAGAACCTGCTGGATTCACTTTTTCTTCTTTTTTCTCCAAGTCTCCACTCATCCTTATCGCTTCTGCTTATGTATTGAATTCAGAGGCAAAGAGCTATGAAGACCCCAACAACTGAAAAAGAAAAAAAAAGTACAGATGAGATTGTTCAGCCACCAAACTCAAATCACCACCTGAATATTGCCTATTTTCTCACTGAAGGTATGAATGTTCCAG
>NW_008634030.1:12706-16417 GCF_000691845.1 Merops nubicus
AGTGTCACAGAACAGTAAACCTCCTAAACCAGAAGTTCTCAACAAGCTACCAAAGGAAAAAAATATGTATGATCTGTGCAGACTATTAAAAAAAAATATATAAAAAAATTAAAAAAAAAAAAATGCAGCCTTGTTTTCTCAGTCGTCTCACGTCAGACAATGAGGCCGTGATCCCTAGAAATATGAAAAAATATATAGTATATAAAGATGTATAATATAGCTTAAAGTGAGTGGAATAATAAACACATATAGGTGCTAAAGAGGAGTAAAAAATAAATTATGTGTTAGTTCCTCAAAAAAAATCTTCAACATTCTTTTCCTGGAGAACAAAGCAATTTTCTTAAGAATATATTATTCTGACTAGTAATCAGAAGATTACTGAACTCTGGACAATAGTCTAATTTTTGCCCTGCTTCACATTTTCTGGCCAGAATAACAGGGAAAAGGATTGTCATTAGTATCTGTGTTCCATCAACATCTGTATTTCTGCTGTTAAGAGACTGAGGATTAATCTGATACATAAACAGTAGCATTGCCTTAGTTACATGAAGTTGTGCACTTCTACTTCATACTACAGCATTTAAAAGTGAGGTATGTATTTGAACGTACTTTAGAAGATCTGTCAATATTTTCTCATGGTGCAGAATTTAATCCAGCATTCTCAAACATACATGGGCCAAGCACAAAGGCTACAATATATGGGTACTGTCTTTTCAGTGTGTGAAGAGGCTAAGCAGTTTTTGGAAATCTGGAAAAAAATTTAAGGGTGCTTTAGACATCCAGACTTTAAGTTGTTTCTATTATCATACAGGTATGCAAATTATGTAAATTTTTGATAAAGAAACTGGAAGTCTGTGGGGTTTTTGAGATATTGTCTTCTATTGAAAGAATATCATAAATGAGATGAAAGTTAGGTTTCATCTAAATTCTCTTTTGGGCATTCTCATTTTGGAGCAGCTCATTAGTTCTTTTTTTGGGGGAAAGGTTAAAGACATATTTGAATGCTCACAATCAGACAGTTGCTATCAGGTAGCCATAAAATTTGTTTTCCTGACTTATTAAAACATTGTTCTGTGGAAGTTCATGTGTTGATTAGATCAGACAGATGTTCTGGTGGTGGGCAATCTAGCTGAAGAGTCTTTGTCTTTTAACAGCTGGACTTGCTTTCTGATCTGGATTAATTTTTTTTTAAATGTAGTAGGATCAAACCCCAGTGCATACCTAAGAGTCTGATAGGAGATGGCAGGTTTTGTGTTCGTACATAGGCATTACCTGCTGCAATACCAGACAAACTGGCTGTGCTGCAGGGATCGACCAGCTAGTGCCCCAAGTGGCCTGTGGATTTGATAGCAGAAATCAGCCTTTCACATCTAGGCTGTAACTTTGATTCTGACCTATGTTGATCATGGAAGCTAGTCTTTGTAAAATATGTTGATGACATCAGTAATCAGTAACTAAGATTTCATATCACCAAGAAATAGTTACAGTTATTAATGGTCTGTCTTTCATCATGATGGACTAAGCAGAGACCAAAGGTGCCAGCATGTGAAGGAGTAGGAAATTCCATTTATGACTAGGTGTGAATTCCCCCAAACAGAAGGAAAGTATAGTATAAATAGTAGATTTCTGTCTCCTTCCTACACAACCATCTTTTAAAATAGCATTCTGTTCTTCATTTTACATGAAAGATTTTTAATCTCATGTATTTGGGATGGTAACTCTGCTGTGTTCCCAATTTTGGACAATTGTCAATATTAGGGTTTAGAACTGCAGCTCTTCAGGTGGTACGTCAATTGAATAAGAAAGCCTAGCAGATATATTTTATGTGAATGCAAATATTCTGAAAAAAAAATCAGAAGCTCAGGAACAAAGGCACACAATATTACTAAAAGCACTGGAGAAGGTACTACAAGTTACAGACAGATTTATAGCAGTCTACTAATTCCGCTGCTAGAGTTATGCCCTGGACATAACCTGCTTGGGGAATAAAACAAGGGCAATGACTACGTTCTGTACATTGGAACTGAATTATCCCTTGGTATAAAACAGATTGAAATGAAGGGACTTACTGTTAGTTAACCTGTATTACTCTGTCAGCTTTTCCACAACAGGCTTGGTGTTGGGAGAGCCACCTCACATGATCTCTGCCACCTTTTCCTTCACAGATCAGGGAAATTGTCCCAGCATTTAGTTCTCAGCATGTGTGTTATTTTCCAAAGTCTGTGTGCGTTTTCCACTACCACTACACTTTCCCATCTCATAGCAGGAATTGCTGATAATTATCCTCTTCATTAATGTGGCTATTAGAGTGAAATTTCTAAACTTGGTGAGCTGCTAAATTTGTACATTTGATTCCTACATATTTGTGCAGCCTTTTTGTTGACTGTCCTGCAGGCCACCAGCCATACAAAAACCTAGGCTCCTGTCTCAGGAAAGTGTAGACTGTCAGATAATCGCTTAATGTTGTGGTGAGCAGAGCCCACCCTAGGCAGAGATCGGCGTGCGGAAAATCTCGCGATGTAACGGAAAGCTCAGACTGCCCACGAGGGGCCTTGTGGGTGTAACTTGTGCTATATAAGCAATTGCAGCGACGCAATAAACGCCATTTGCAACATCCTTCATATTGAAACCTGTGTCTGTGATGATACCCAACGACAGAGATTGGGTGACAGAGATCCCGGGGATCGGGTGTCGGTAACGACAGCTTAAAACCCATTTAAATATTAACTAGATTATTTTGCTTATTTCTGTGTTCAGGAGGTGTTTAATACTGTGTAGCTCTCTACAGGAAAGACCTTCAGCTACATTTGTGCCCGAAGTTCCTTCCCTCCATACCACAAGGTTGGGTATTCCTGATTCCATTGTGGCTTTAGTGTGTCCATACAGTAAATTAATGCTGACTTCATTACCAGTCACAGCACTGCCAGCATCAAACTGAATTTGAAACGCTTTTACACACCGATGGCCCCTGTGTGGGAGGTGAAATACAGACCTCAAATCTATCATCAGGATTATTACATTAAGAGGTCACAACTGAAGTGAAACAAAGATAAGGGTGTTTGCACTTGCATGTTTCAACTTAGCATTTTAATTGCCTACCATAAAATATATCAGGCTGTGATGAAACAGCCTTTATCTTCTCTGAAATCCTGCTGCTGTTCTGGTGCATTAGATTTTCTTTGCAATGCATTAAAATACTGTCACCAATTGGGTATTTATCATAGAGACCTTTTCAGCAAATAGAGCAAAGTAAAGTACCTGATTTAGTGAATGCTTTCAGTGGGTGTGACATACAGGGATATGACACAGGTCAATTTTTTACTTTAAATGAGAGCACTCTGCCACTTTTGGGGAAGATGACCACGGGTACTGGGGACACAGGCGGAGCAGGCTTTTGCATGGCAGCCGTCTCGTGATTCTGAGCTGGGGGCAGTGGCATTTCCCAAAGCACCCTACCCACCACCTTGGTTCCTCCCTCATTCATGCCAGAGGGCTGAAGCCCGTGGCAGGTCCTGCTGTGTGAGACCACCCTTTTTCCACCTGGTAAGCCAGGCTGTGGGAGGGTGGTGTGCAACCTGGCGTGCAGACAAGACAGGCAGGATGGACGCTCGTATTCAGAAACTGGAGCCCACCTACAGGACTCCAGTTTGGGCAAAGCTGGCTGGAGAATAGCAGAGGGAGATGTTACTGAGAAGGAAGGGATCCGAATTC
>NW_008634030.1:16448-16846 GCF_000691845.1 Merops nubicus
GACCTTTACCTCACCTGAAGCACCTTGTGTAAATAAACCACCAGTCCTGTGGCACCTCAATGCTGTCAACGGAAAATACAAGGATGTTCACCTAGCAATCAATTACATAAGTCACAGGGCAGGCAAAAGATTTTCAGATGAAAATGTGATTTTGGGGAGTATCTCTGTCATTGTTGTTCGGTAAATGTTTACTATATTCACCCCAAAGCTACGAGGCTCTCGTTTGTCAAATGACGTGAGCCTGGCCGAGGGCCTGGCCGTCCCTTTCTGCCGCAGTCCCAGCACTCGCTCACGCACAGTCCGTCAGATCCCCCCCGTCTCGTATTTAACCCAGCGGCACTTTACTCCGTCCGCAGCTCGCGCGGTTCCCGGTGCCGTGGCCGCAGCCGGGAAGGCCG
>NW_008634031.1:0-33048 GCF_000691845.1 Merops nubicus
TGTCTCGCTGGTCCCTGTCTCGTGGGCAATGAAATATTACTCTATGTAATCCATACACTCAGAAGGTCCCTTCTGAGGCCTGCTCTGCACAGATGGTAGATTTATGGCTGCATGCACTGCATTTCTTTGATTTGCACTAATTCTGCCTTATAAAAAAGGATCCTTTTTACTTCATTTTAAACAGAAACATTCATGTATTCTATTGTTCCTGAGACTGGTGCTACACTCAACAGTCAATACATTGCGCGTTATTTCTGGCAGCAGGATTATTTGAATGGACATAATCTTTTTTTCAGTCATTTTGTAGCAGGCAATCAGTTTGTGAAATGGTTGATTTCTTAATGCCAAAGCCTAAGTTAAAGCAAATGTTGATAGTGCCCTATTAAAATGTGTACGACATCTTAATAATAAAAGCTGGGGAACACAGAACCTAAATGCAGATGCAAAGCTTTTTAATGTTTCTGAATTGTTCGATCCTTATGTGGTGTTGCCATGCCTCAGTTGTAAAAGAATTTTTCTTGCTCTTGGTAGGATCCTTTGTAAAGTCATTTCAGTGATTTTCCACATATGAATTTAGTGTTTTAAACTGTAGATATTTTGTGATTGTTTCTTCACAGGCCTCTTTTCTATATACATGGCATTTCATGGTCCTTTTTAAGGAAAAGCTATCATGAAGTAGCAAACGATCCATGTGTCTTCCCAGTGCGAGTGCGTAACATGGGTTGGTGATGTGTGTCTTGCCGTGCCCCCCCGATTCCATCCTATGTGAATCCAAAATGCTTTCCAAAATCTGAAAATGTGAATTCTGAATTTACAACATATTTGTCACACATTCTATTAGTGAAAGAAAAGCTGGCAATAATATTTTTAATGATATTCAATGAAAAAAAAGTAAAAATATTGTGAGAAAGTTCATTGTCATGTTTCATGAGTGAATTCATTATTGCTGCTTCTATCAGAGGCTGGGCCATGTCAAAAAAAGAGAATTAGTTTATGGTATCTATAAAGATCATGATCTGTAAGTTCATGATTTGAAGCAAGAGTAATGAATAAAATTGCCTGAACCCTTTCCGGATTAACTATAAGGATATGAGATTAAATCATAAAAACCAGAATGTAAACAACAAATTGAGCAAGAGAGCAGTTGCAGAGTTGCACAACAGCAGCATTTATTTTCCAGGCCAGCAAACACAGATAAAATACATCCTACTTCCCTCTTCCCTTCTCCTTTCGAAGATACTTGTGTATTCTGGGGGTCCATTTTCTATCAGCAAAAAAAGGATTTTTATGGTGGCTTCCACACACTATAGTGGGTTTGAAGGATGCACTTTATGCAGAGTAAGAACTGCAGACAAGACTGTGGAGGCCATTTGGTTCTGAAAAAGCATGTTTTGTGCATGTATTCTTTGTGGAATGTTTACACGTACTTCCCACATATAAAGGTTTTGTTCTATTGCATTACCAACGGCAGTAGAATGAAAATGGTCTCCTGTGGCCCTTTGCTTCTGTTCTTGGAAGGAGTGCCAGTATGAGCTGGCAGCGTATACTCTGTCTTTTGGGACTGCAGTTGGAGATGTCAGGGTGTGAACAGAGAGAAAAAAAAGAGCCCTAAATAAGAGGGAAAAGGATGAGAAAGAAAAAGCAGGCATAAGGTAACTGAGGAATATCAAAGAGCAGCATGAATTAAATAAGTGAAAGTGTGTGTCCATCTGGTTTATATCTTTTTCAAATGGCTCTTCTTAATTGCTGGATTATGAACAACGGATACTGACAACATCACTGATGGTAGTTTATTGCAATTTAAGATGTGACAATGGCATGTTGAAAAACTAGGCAAATTTATTTCTGAAAGGCTGAAATCTGGCCATTTCCCAAGATTATCAGTATTTTCATTCTGTAGCACTTATGACACAGCACTGTAATGCAGCCTCTGATTATTTCAGTTTCAGAGTACCTGAGTTGATAAATCTTTAGCTCAAGTGTCATAAAAAAAGTGTACAATCCTTACTTGGACCTGTGGAAACTAAGCATATTTTAAAGCAATCTCAAGTATAATAGAGGCATTTTAACTCTTTTACCTATGTTTTTGTAATTGCTGACATATTTAAAAGCAGTGAGAAATTTTCAAAGAATTGTATAGAGAGAGTGTTTAAAATAAGGGAGTTGATATCCAGGAGCTGTGTGCAGATTTGTTCATATTCAGAAGTGTCCATTAAGGACAACAGTGTTTCCAAACTTTTTAGAATTCTTTATATAAGAATTAGCTGACATGAATTTATTTTTTTTAAACATCATTGACCACCACAATAGAAAAAAAACCCTACAGCTGTTGAGAAAGCATAATGATATTCTTCACTTCACAGATAAATTTAGTACTTTGTACAAGTGTTTTGCAGATTGAGTTTAAAATTGAATCAATATTCTTTTCCATGTATAACTGCGAAGGGCTGTCACTGATTTTCCTGGTGCTAGAACAGGATGAAAAATTTGCGCATGAAAGTCACTCTACATTATTTTTAGCATATTAACTAAAGATTTAATTTTAGGAGATTTGAACTGCATTCAAATAAGGTTTTATCTTCATCTTCCTGCTCCTATTCCAGCATTTTTCACCGCTTAGTTAGTCCTTGGAGCTGTAAAGTGAACTCAACGTAAATCTGAAAACTATAGTCTTTGTTTGCTTTGGTTTTTGGTTTGCCATCTTTTGTTTCAGTGTATATTTATATAACTGAGGTAATAACTTAGAACAAATGAGTTAGTTTCTTCTTCACAGAACTCCTTTTTTAATTAACTCCTCCTTTTACAGGTGTAGGGGAGTGGATCTACATTTCATGGCTATTCCAGTTTTCAGGTAGAAACTAAAGTTATACTTATCTACTGTCTCAATCTGCAATGGCATAAAAAGGAAATTAATAACTACAGTCAAAGGAAATAAGAGAAATTTATGGGAAGGAAGCCAGAGAAAGTACAGTATTTAATTATTGAAAATAAGTACCTTGGGTCCAAGGAAGTCAGAAATCCTTCAGTGCAGAAGTTTTAGTGAAATAATTAGACACTTATGACATGAATTAAGCTGCACCTACTTAAGAAGATGACTAAGGAGTTTGCTATCATCTGTAATGTAGGGTCTCTGTAAGAAGTTCCTGAATGGTACTGACACTGTCTATTAACAGTCCAGACTACCTGTGGTGGTTATACTGTGTTTCTTCCTGTTATTAATAGGTTGCAAAGGGCTGTGACAACTCCATTCTGTTCTAAATTCTGGAAAAAAGGGGGAGCTTTTTCTCTCCATTAACTTTGTGGAACTGCCTGTCTCCTGAGAAACAAAACTGCTTGTGGAATACTTTTTGTCTCTTGATGTTGATTTTGTGGGTCTCCCTCTCACAGGAATAGTGACAATGCAAACTCAATATTCAGGATGACTTCATTGTCTTTTGCTGAGATGTGCGTTGCTTCCCTCCCTCTCTCCCTCCACTTTTATTTTCCCCACAGTAGCAGAACAGCCAACGAGCTAGCTGTTCTAAATTTTTTTTCTGAGGTGTTATTAAAAAATTTAATTACTATATATATGTATATTTTAAAGCCAGCCATTAACTAGCTGTAGAATCTGTACTGAATAGTGCTGGGCTGCTGACTGTTGGTAGATAAAATTTAGGATTCTTTTTTTAGAGAAAACTAATCTGTTTGATGAAGAGACAAAGAAAAGAGGAAACTTGCAAAAATGTAGCAGAACTAACCTACCTTAATAAACAGTCTAAAACTGCTGTGTTTCTTTTCAAACATTAAAGAGTGTTTTAATTAAAAACATAAAGAGATTCAATTCCAGCTTTAAGTGACGATCTGAACTCAGCTGCATTCATTCTCTGCAGTGAGCAAATCTCATGTTGGTTTTAGGGAATTTCATTTCCAGAATTTACTTGTAGAGTGCCTTGTCAGAAATTTGTATTTTGCTGGAAGTGATTACTTGACTTTTTTTCCTAATTATGCATATTTGTTGCATACTGCTTACTGACAGATGGCATTTAGTATTTCACCTTTCTCTTATGCAGAATTGGCTCAGGGAAGTCATGCTATTCAGTGCTGATATTTGGTATCTTTGAAGCAGAGTTTGGCCTTCCATTGCATTGTTATGCTTCTGTATATCACAGCTATGTCTTTAACTGTGCTAAGAGACAATTAATAATCTAAATCTGTAAACGCAAATCTCGGCTTTATCAGAATACTGAACATTTTTTGTTAAGTGTTAACTGCAGCTGATATGTATGGAATTAAAGGTAGTTTTGCTTTTAGCTAAATTGACCCTGAAAGAAAGCAATACCAAAAAAAACCTGAGGGTTGTAGCATTTTTAATTTAATTTTTAAATGAATGAGGCCAGTACCTTTTTAGGTTGAGCATGTCTGCTTAAAGTGCTATCTTGTTGATCTTGCACAAATGTGAGTGTTAGAGCTCACTGTGTGTTCATAATCCTTAGTTATGCTGTGCTCTGTTCTTTGGAGGTTAATTTCTCTTCACAAGTATAAATAAGAGATTTTGATTGAATTTCATATTTACAAAATTGGTGTGTAAAGGTGAATAAGTTACATCTGCAGAGTGCAGCCAAGGGAAATGGCTAATATTTGATAAAGGACTCTCCTAACTCAAGTTTGTAGTTCCTGGCAGCAAAGCGGTTCTGGACTCTGCAGGAGGCAATTAAATGAATGGCCTTTTATTTTCACACTTTTTACCATAGCTATATAGACTGAATGAGAATGAATAATGGTTACTGCTACAAATTCTTTGTTTTTCTCCTTTTTTTTTGTGCCTCTAGAAGTCACAAATGATAAAGCAATCACTTCTGTAGTGCAGTTTAGCTGTCATTTATCTTTTACATGGCAAGTTTAATAATTTTAGTAAATGTCAATCTATTTTATTGCAAGATCTAAGGAAAATATATAACTAAAAAAAGAATGTAGTAGGACCACGGTGGCTGACCATACCTTAATAATTAAAAATTACATTATTAAACAGTACCAGTTTGTTTTCTACTTTGTCTTTAGCGTGATTGTTTTGTTTGTTTTTCTACCCCTACTTCAAGCCAAATCCTTGTTTGCCCCTTTGTCTACTTTGCGGTATCTTTAGTTATTAATTTATTTAATTAGCTTATTTTCTTTTGTGTATCATCATCTCCACCTCACTGGTGTGAGGTCTTACCAAACTCTGGATAGACACCAGACGTATTTTCGAAGATATACCTACGGTATTCCTTCATTTAAAGACAAACATTATTTTCTTCTTTAACCCAGTTCTTTTTCTTCACTCTAGCTCTAGCTCATCTCTCTTCCTCAATTTCCAACAGTTCTGCAACCATTCATAAATGTCCTTTCAGATTAGGGCAAAGTAAGTGGATGCTTCTCTCCCAAGCTTTGAGAAATCTTAATTTTGTGCCTTTTAGGAAAAACAGGCCTCACTGAATTCTTTACTAACCAAAAGGAAGACAGTCACAGACATTTGAAGAGAATACCTTTTCCAGGAAAGTAGTGCAGTACAATGTCATTTCAAGTTAAGCAGAAAATATAGGTGACTTGAAGTCAGTGAGTCAAAGTGGAGCTTTAAAATCCAAGGTAATATCTAAGTGTGACATGCAGTGGTTTGTATACATGCAACTTGTTCTGACATCTCTGCACTGTGCAGCACTATGCCCTGTAATAGTGTCCTGGTGTTTCAGGGAACGACGTCAGAAATTACCCACTTCTGCAGCACTGGGCTTCCTGGAAATGCTATTAGGGACCTCAGTAAGTATATCATCTTCATAGAAAAACAGGAGGTTAAGTTGCTCCAAACACAGTTTTCCCAGTTTCTGGTCCAGTGTTTTGTCAGCTGATATTACATGCTTGAACGAGTCCCTAGATGTAGCTTCTCTGCCAAATTAAGTTTTTATTATGCAGCTTGTAATAGGACAAACCACAAACTTTTCTGCAGAAAAAACTGCTTTTTTTTTTGGCAAAAAGAAAACAACAAGGACAACAGTTCATATGGTAATATCTTGATAGAAAGGAAGGCATTTTTAGCTGCAAGAGGTTTTATTCTGTAATGACTTTGTGAAAATCATCGACTTTAAATGATAGACTTCCTTGAAGATCACTTAAAATAAAAAAAAAGCTATCAAGGCAGATGAGATTAAAGCAGAAAGCATCTGATTTTCTTTGCAATTTCAAATAAACTGGGAAGCTTCAGAGAAACATTGCATTCTTAAGTTCCAATTCAGTGCACAAACCCAATTTTTTTTTTTTTTCCAGAGGTAGATTAATTTTAATTAAATTTTGTTGACTCTGGCATGAGGTGCTGGGCTGACAAAAATGGACCTGCCTCTGTTGTATCTTCATGCTCCAGTTGGGACTGTGAAAAATATTTAAGCTAGAAGAGGTACCAGCATTAGTTCAACAATCTCACATCTTGAATATAAAAAAATTTGACAACTCGTCACTTGGTTCAGCAATTTTACCTCCTCATGATGCTGAGATAATTGCATTTTATTCCCAAAATGGACATGTAATGATTCATCTTCCTGCACCATTCATTAACAGGGATTGGAACAAAAAGAAATTCTTGAAAGAAACCAAATTTAACTTGGGTTTGCATTTCTTTAAAAAATATATATATAATTCTGGGTGCTTCCCATGTCTCATAGCTTAAGTAAATACAATGACTAGAGAATTTATTGTAATTTAGAATCAATAATTGAAGCATGAAATTGGATCTTTGAATAAAGTCAAAAGCAAAAATTATTTAAATGCTACTCAGCAGATTTTATTTATTTATTTTTTAATACAGAGATGCTTCCCTAAATGAGAATATCAGGTATAAAGACCCTGAAAAATCAGAGAAGGACAAGAGGAAGATATGTCACTTAAACAAGGGAAAAAGAAGTGAAATTTTGTAGATGACACTCAAAACAAACTCTGAGATTTTGGATACTAAGGCTTTTACTAGTAGTGACCTCCTCCTCAACAAACTTGTTTTGGATGATGACAGACTACATTGCAGTAATGACTGACATGGTGGCATAGATCAGGACCATTCATTCTTACTTTATTTCTTTTCTCCTCCTTCAAGTAATTAAGAGCATTTATAAGAATGCTTGCGCCCCTCTTGTAGATATTCACAAAAACTGTCAGTTATTTTCAGAGCTGAGCTCAGTGAAGCTAACTAAACCAGATTTCCCTAAAGACAAGCATTTTAAATTTCATGCTCTGTGTGGCATATGGTTACTACTTTTGCAGGCATTTTGTTTTCCACTCTCAAAATTAGATTTATTTGGAAATTTGTACTGTAGCATGTCAGCAAGTATCATGAAGCCTTATGGTTATGATAACAATCGGTTATGAAATTAACCCTACCCCTTCCCCAAAGTTTTTAATGTAATGGCCAGCACTGCCTTTACTCCACTAACACAAAAGTCCAGAAATCTTTTCAAAGCAAAATATTTGTACTGCCTTAATGCTCATACAACCCAGACACTGTCAAAGGAAATGAATTCCAGGGGTGTGTGATCATTGGGAAAATATTCTTCCTGTGTTCCAATCAGCTGAAGATAGGAGCAACCCAGGAGACCATAAATCTTATAATGACATGAAAGGAAGATAAATTAGTCTCTTTGAACTTGTTCCCAAGATATTGAAGGCTCTAACTTTTATCCACTGTACTGAACAGCAGAAATTAATAAACAATGCAGTGCATGGATGTTCTCGTAGCTCCTGATTCGCAAAATGAAAAGCCTAATCTTATCTTGCTGTCATTTGGAGAATGATCTATCTTCCAGTTTGCACATATATTAGCCTTTGCTTCTATTGCGTATCACCTGGATGCATTGACACCCAACAGAAGTTTGGAGGCATTTTAAGGTCCAAATTACTCATCTGAAAGTAGAGATATTGCAATAAATCTCTGAAAATATTTTTCCAGATGTCTAAAAGGAATTTCTAAAAATTAAACTCTGAAGTTCACAGGGGATGAGAGTCAATTTCTGCAAACTTTAATAACCACCATGAACTTCAAGATCAGTGTAACTGTTACTTTCATTAAATGAGCTACATGATCAGCCTGCTCACCCAGAGAAGTGTTTTTTTGTAAAGGATCTCAGCCAAAGAGGATGATAACTGTATACTTCACAAAGAGAACATTACCTCTTTACCTGAGCGTGGATATTGAAATAATTCCTGTGCTGGGTGCATATACATTGTTGGTAACCATCAGCTGACTGCTGTAGGATATCATGTTTGCTGTCTAATTTATGCTAATCAGGCCTTCTCTTAAACTGGTATAATTTGGAGAATAAGGGATAGAAGTATGAACTGCATACAAATACTGAGGAAATCAGCTTTCACCCTGAATACATCATCCTGGGGTGGAAAGACAGATGTCTGAAAACTTAATGCATGTATTTTCAGCTTCTGTTTTTAGTGTTTTATATTCTTAATCATGCAAAATACTTTTTTAATATTTTAAACAACTTTTTTTTTTGAAAGGTGACAAATGATAACTTTTGATGGAGGTAAAGAACAGAAATCTCTTTTGTAGCAGATGAAGTTTCAAAAGTCAATCAAATCTCTGTTATTGGCCAGCACGTCTTGACTAGTGAGACACATCTCATTGGTGAACCATCCAAACCTGAAAATGAGGCATAAAGCAGGATTCATGTACTGTAATGAGGTGCAAAGAAATATCAATTGATTGTAAGTCAACTGAAGGTAAAACTGGCTGAAACATACAACTCTAAACTACCCATTCTTCAAGGTGCAGCATCTACTGTATATTGAGGCTGCTCTATCGATGTGTGATGTGACGTGTACTACTCTGCTTATTCAAGCAGAGTGTAACAGCTTTCTGTTCTTGTCAGCTAATGCAGCTATCCCTTTAGTTGGCGAAATGAAGTCTCAGACCTTTTCTTACTCTGCACAAATTTTCCATCTTCATGGTGTTGTATTATTTATATATTTTATACCAAATGTATGAACATGCACAAGTATATATATTCATACTAAAAGCTTAGGTTATATAGCCATTTCAGTAAACTGTTGATCACTCTAAGGAAAGTGGAGAACTGATTATACAATCATTCTCTGACCCAGAATTTACAGACATTATTTTGTGGAGAAAAACAGATGTATTTCTCCTGTAGGAAGGCTACCAGTAGAGCAGACATTAAACAAAATTAGCAATGTGTATGAATTATCTTAGCACAAACTAGAATTGTGATCTTGCAGGTGGAAGAAGTAATTTCTATAGTTGTTAGACAAATATGTTGGGTTTTGTTTGCCAAATGCAGTTTCTGCCTCAGCAGCTTTTTAAACAAATTATGCCTTAGGTCAGGGCAGTGGGGTAAAAACCACATACCCCTAGATTTTAGGGCTTCTTTTTTTAACATGTGAAATCTAGCATCAATAAGAATTTTCTTAGAAAACATGCAGATTCATAAAATGCTTAGATTATCTGCTGTGACAATGTACAGGTAGGGAAAAGGGAGAAAATGTGCACACATCAATTTTTTTCTAATATGGTGTCAGAACACAACCAAAGCAGGGATTGGAAAATGTTGTCAGATCAAGCAACAGAAATGCAACCGTAGTTACATTCATACATCCAAAATAAGGTCCTTAGACAAGTGTAAGAACACTTCATTAAATCTATTTTTGTTCACTCATGCAATTTTTGGTCACATTAACTTTTCTTTCATGCTCTTCTTTCTTTCTTTCTATTGATTATACAGGAAGAAAAAAGCTATGCACCTTAGTCACCTATATTTAAGTGGAATGAATCTGGATGTCTGTATTAATAACCTCAGACAATGATTCAGACAATCTAAATTCAACCTCTGAATTTGTCTAAAATCAATAACATCTTCCTTTTTAAGCATAGAATTCCCTAAGTAAGGAATGCTTAGAAATGCCAGCGCCTGGCAAGTGCAAGATCAGGAGCTAGGCACCAGAGCTTTATTGTGGAGCAAAGGAAAACCATCTCTTATTGTTCAGAGCTGTCTCAGTGAACATGTTGCATATAATATTACCAAAGTAGCAAAACCCAAAGTGTCTTATTCCGCTTGTGTTGGAAAACCCCCTCAAACTCAGCCCTGTAATGTTTCCTGATTTTAAGTCACAGGATGCAAGTTGCGACTTGTCCCTTTTTTGTGATGTGGCCTAGCAACAGAAGCTTTTTGTTTCACCATGCAAGTTGTATATATTATGTAATATATACACAAGGGTAAGAAGGACAGAGATAAGAAAAATAATTAAAATTAAACATTTCATGTAATTAGTTTCAACCATTCTATGCCTTGTCATATTTAAATAAAATTTTCCGTATTGCCTTTCAACTAATGTATTAAAGAGAATTCCGTAGAGGGGTTTGAGAAGCCATAATCTTTATTGAGCTAAGGAAATTAACCAATAAGTCAAAGTATTAATATTAAAGATAGTTTAAAAATAATTATACTGGAAGTTATACCTGGTTCTGAGGCACACCTACTGAGTCATTTCAAGAAGTAGTACTGTCGTGGTATAGTCTATCATCATTAATAACACATGGATTTAAAATGATAATTTAAAATGAATACTGGGCATACTTCCCTTGCCCATTTGGTTTTTTTCTCTGTGACTCATCCTGGACTGTGCAATTTGTATGGTCAGTGCCAGGTTTTGTATGTGTCCATGCTAGGCCAAACAGCAGGATTTCCCAAGCGAACATATGGCACATTTCCTAGTGTCTGCTTAAGGAGCAAAATCAGACATATCATTGTATTATAGGGGTTTTAAAAAATGTAGATTTTTTTTTAGCACTGAAACGATTTATAATAAACAAGTCATCTAGGATTTAACTTTCATGAGTTTTCATTTTTTTTTCCTTTTGAATTTAATTAATCCATAACTGGCCAAAATAAGATGAAATCTTGGCTTCCAAGTATTTTATTTGTAAAATGTATTCTTTCCAGACTAGTAAGGATGCAGGTAAAATCTCATGTTTAACTTGCCTGCTGCCTTTTAGAGAGTTTTAAAGCTGTACTGATTAGTGGATGGTGATTATTTCCATCATTTACTTAAGACTCGGGGGAAATGGATTGTTTGGTGTCATCATAGAACTTCAGCACAACTAATTAAGGACAGTTGGCACTTTCCTGCTTAGGATGTCCAAAACTGACCTGGAAAATCCCATCAAGACCTAGCCTAGTCTATAGTCCTTGACTTTCTTGGGAATCTATACATGTCAAGGTTAATTTCATCTTTCATTAAAAAATAGACATTTGCTTGCCTTTCTTTTTCCCCTCCACGTTGATGGCATTATTTCTGACAATTTTCAGAGATGGGAATATCCAGATTCCTGTAAAGGTGCAAAATGTAAACTGACAGCTTATCTTTGCATTTTATCCAGAATGTAAGTAGAAAGTCAGACCATGCTCTTAACCATTTGGAGTGTTGTGGTGCTTGCTGAGTGAGTTCGTGACCGAGGAGCAGGGCACAGTCTGATTTTGGGCCTTGATCCAAAGGCTATTGGCATGCAGTGTTATCCCTGATTTCACTGGAATTAGGCTACTAAACAGTTGTTGCTACAGGGAATGGTAGCTCAACAGATTTGGAACAGCAAAGTTCCATTACTATAAACACAGGAAGTAAAAAAAAAAGATTTGGGTTCACACGCCTTATCTGGAGCACTGACATTATTCTTATCTGTAACCTTAACCAGATCACTTAAGCTAGATAATGTTCTTACCAGGTTTGTGATGACTATTTTTGTAAAGCTTGTTCTAAGGATAAATTATTATTATTTCTTTATTTGATATTGCTGCCAGTGCAACAGGAGGTAAACTTTGAGTACTTTGTACATGGTATACCATTAACAGCAAGTCTAACGGAAACTGAGGAATGAGGGGGTTAAATACAACAGAGAGAGGTGGTTTCATGAGCACCCAAATCAGTACAGCCTATAATGGTGCCTGATGTATTTTTATCATATTTCCTCTGATGTGGTGAAGGAATAACTTACACACCTCTTCCTATCACTTATGATAATTTTGTCAGCCTTCAGATGGCAACGATGTGTCTGTTTACTGCATTTCTACTGCCAAAGTCAATGGGTAATGGCTCAGTTCTACACACCCTTCCTCTATGCACACTGACTTTGGTCTTTCTCCTCCTATAATGATGCTGATTTTTACAGAACTTGCTGGAATGTAACTATTTTCATATTTATGCTCCTGTGAAACCAACCAGTCTCCTCAAGTACGTTAAATTATGGTGATAGATGGTCAGATGGACAGAAAAGATGGATAAACAGACTGTCCACATTTTCAAGTCCTATATCCTTAGTTTAAAATCTGTAACTTAGGCTAAAAGGAGAATATAGATTACTATTAAATGGCTAAATGGGAGGTATATGCAGAAGGACATTGAAAAGAATCATATAAATATGGATAGAATGCCTCAAAAGTGAAAGCAAAGAAACAGAGAAATGTGGAAGATAATGAGATGAAAACGCAAGCAAGAAAAAAGAATATTTAATGGTTGAACATGAAGACTTTATTTTATGTTACTGTATTTTGTTAGTGGATATTTTCTATAACAAGGTTTGGTCTCTTAGCTGGAATTTCAGTATCTTTCATCATAGATCTGTGACCTGACTACCAGGGAATAAAATCGGTATCACTTTTCCATTCTCAATGAATGTTTAACTCAGTGAATTAAATAGTTCTTTCAATATTTAATTATTTTACGGGAGAGAGAACAGCCTCAGCAGCAAAGACCAATTCCCTTTGGAATATCCAAGAGGGTGTTGATGAGGACTTTGTGGGAATATTTGAGGAAGCCAGAAGAGAAACTTGGGACCTGATTTACCATGTTTCCAGACTCTGTTCAAACTGCCAGACTTCCTGTAATAAAAAGAAGGGTGCTTTCTGAATGACTGCTCAGACACCAGCTCGAAGAGAGGATTCATTATTACAGTTCTTGGACAGAGACTGATGCTTCCCTGCAGTCTGTGTTTAGGTACTTTTATCCTTTTGGGATTGGGGCTTTATCTGCATCCCTCCCTTTATTATTTCCTATTCTAGATATTCAGGATACTGGCTTCTATGACTCCTTATGCAATTAAACTTATAGTTGTTGTTTTTGTGTTGGTTATTGCTAAACTTCTGTTGTGAAACTGAACCTTTGAACATTGATGCCATGAAAGATGAATGAACGTGTGCTTTACCCCAAAACAAAGTCTGGTTGCATTTCATTTGCAGTAGCAAAATGTCCATCCATGAATTCAATTTGTTAGTAACTGGAGCATCAGTTCGTTCATCTGACCCATAATAAGTAGATTTATAAATTGTAGTAATATAACACCATCCAATGTGCAAGTCCACTGTTGTTAATTTATCTGAGAAGTATTTGTCCAGATGTTTTTTTTTTGTCTTAATGCGACTACTTTAACGGTCAATTTTTTTAAATCCAAATATTTAGCTAAACTCTTTGATAAGGGCATATTGGATAACAATGATAGCTGCATTACAGATATTCATGTGCTCTTAATTATCAAATTTTATTTAGTGTCTAGGTGAAAAAAATAGGTTTGACATTTTGTACATGTAAAAAAGTCCCACTTACCCCCAAACTCCAAAGTGACTCATTTCTATAATTTCCTTCTGTGATTCCGCCAAGCTATATTTATGTAATATCTGGTAAATTAAAATGGAATTGAATCCAGAATTGTACCTGATAATATATTTTATCAGAGAACTGTCTTTCCTTTATGATATGTAATGTATAGCTTTAATGAGGTTGCAGGACTTTGTGTTGTTTAAGCTACAACTTTCTGTGAAATGTCCTTTCTGTGTAGCTGTAATAAAGAAGTGATGCCCGTAAGTAGCTTGAGATAACATATTTGTACATATTATCAACTTTCTTTGTATAACAGGTTTATATTAAGAGCTTTCAGAATCTGAAAATTCAAAGAAGTTGAATCTTGTAGTTAAAATAAAAATATTTTATATAAATTGAAAAATATCCATACCTGCTTGGGAACTATCTAGAATAATTTCTCTTCCAAAATACCTGTAACCGGAGAGTGCTAAGATTCAGCTTGACTAGAGAAAAAGATATCTGTTTGGATCTCAGTGTAGCCTGGCTTAATGGATCCAATGATGCTTTTCCAGGCTTGTATTTTCACTTTGAAATAGGCTGTCAGCCATGTCAGATAGTTGTTTAGACTATCAGATATTCATTTTTCCTATTCTGTCCAGTATCTTTGAAGCACTTTGTGTTCTTGTTTATTAAATTCTTTGGGTAGAAATGGAATTTATTATTATTAAACCATAATTAGTAAGAGTGTGTACGTATATGTGAAAGTATAAATGCATATAGAATACTATAAAAAAATTACTATCAAAATTATTTGAATCAGGTTCTCAAATGTTAGGAAATGCCAGAATCACAAGTGCTTGAGTAGTGCTTGGCTTACCTAGTGCATGCTGAAGTACACAATTAGGGGTGTTTTGAAAAAAGAAGCCTGGGTATATAGGATCTCTTTTTCTTCTGGAATGGATATTGGAGGGTGTAGAGTAAAGGACCTGAAGAAGAGAAGAGGAGATGTCAAGGGCAAGAGCAAAACTTAATTACTGTCTTTCTTGGAATTCTTGCATGAGGGTTTTGAAATGCTGGGGTTTGAACCCCGAGCCCCAAATTAAGGTTGACATGTGGGTCATTCCCACAGCCCTTCATAAAGTGGTGGTGAGTTTGCCTTATGGCTTCCCCCAGGGTGCGGCCGGCCCTGCAGGGAGAGCCAGAAGGGAAATGAGCCCCAGAGGTCCCACATTGAGTTGACAAAGGTCAGGTGTGTGCTTGGGGATAAAAGCTGGGACCACTTGCAGGAAGGGAGGAGCATCTGTCTGTGGAGTGCACTCCACAGAGCTTCCTGCTTAAGGAGAGACCTCCTGACTCTCCCTGGAGCTGGGCCCCAGTCAGTTCAGACCTTTACGAACATGGGCCATTTGGGTGAGAGTCGCCATGTGGGCACCTTTGTCTTATTTGTTTGACTTTCTGGTCTGGCTGTTTCCCTTGCCATCCATGGGAAGCTTTGGTTCCCTGTTTATACCGCCTGTTGTGCGTCGGATTGTGTCTTTTCTGGGATCGTTGGGGGTGGTGTCGATTGTATGTGAACTGGTTGACTTGTTTGTACCCTCGGTGGTCATTCATGGCATAACTTTCTTGTTGTCAATGCATTCTACTTATTGGTTTGTCTTTCTGCTGGTTATGTCATCCGTGTTAGGCCTAGTCAGTGGCAGAACAGGTTTTAATCTGGGAATGCTGAGGATATAATTTCCTAAATCTCAAAAATGACATCAAACAACTGTGTCCTTCACCACAGGAAATTTTTTATAATAAATATTACTGACATGTTTGTATATTTCTAACAGAATTGACAGAAGATAACTAGTACCTGTACTGTTTGGTTCTCAAGCAAAATTAGTGTACAGGAAATAATTTTTTACTGGTTCCACAGACAGTTGATTGTCAGTTCCATTCTGGTTCTAATAGGATGGGTACTTCAGCAGATAAAGCCTACCTTGCTCATTCTCCTCCATTCTCTTCCTCCCAGCCTCCTCTTGCTGGGCCTCTTTGCTTCCTTGATTCTTCTCAGCCTAGAAAATTATATTTTGAAAAAGGTGAAAGTAACTAAGAAGAGGACTTAGTAATAAGTCTACATTATAGGATCAACAGGTCATTATGGGATCAATACAATAATAAAGGCCACATGGTAAATATGGAGGAGTTGATCATTGGGCACATGGTCTCCTGGAGAGCGACAGAAGAGTCAGGAAAGAAAGGCAATTATGTTTATTTTTCTGTACTATTATTTTTTTTTAAATATATAAAACAATACATTTCTAATAAATAGTAAGTTCAATCTTGATAAAAATTCAAGATGTCTTTAAAAATAGTGTATTTCTACAAAACCTGAGCCATTGTAGTTAGTTTTTCTGCTAGTAACAATTACAGAGTGTTTGCCTTTAAAACTATCCTTTTACTTTTATCTTTTCTGTATTTCAGGTTTTACTTGCTTGAATAACTGCAGAGTACTCTTCATTCCTTACCATAGAATTAAATTAGAAGGTTTAAATATGTACCCAATTTTGTTAGTAGTTCTAGAACAATTTTACAAAAATGGAAGTTGCAGCATACATTCGTTTTAAATATCTGAAGATGAAGATACAGAAAAATGTATGACCAATGTTTAGACCTTGGCTGTAGCTACAAGAACACTTTAGTTTTGATGTCCACTCATGAGGCACAAACTAAAATGATGATACGATTAAAATATATGATAGAATATTGTTCTTGTACCTGCTCCACGGGCAACATTGTCTCAGAACTAAGTGGTGTATATGAGAGTAATAACTATTCCAAAAATGTGAATACTTTGTAGCAAGATGATTCTTGTTCTTGCAGCAAATACAAATTGTTGTGTTTTTGATAGGAAAAAAAAACCCTTATAGTACATTCTTACATTAGAAATGGTTATCTGTAATGTAGGCAAGGTGGCTATCAAGAATTAAGTTTTCATTTAATTACAGCAAGATAACTGTAAATACTCATTAGCTTCTACTCCAGGATTTCAAGAGTTACCAGCTTTGCCATACATGTAGCCTAGTCCTTTTTACCACAAATTGTAATACATTTTTCAAATACAGATATTTCTGTAATATAAAGTAAGCTATAGGTATAAAACCAGATATTAAAAACTATTTTGTGTAGTACTGTAGGTTTTCACATGAGTTTTGGGAACAGTTTTCTTAGTGTATATTTTTTCAATTTTTTTTTTTTTTTTTTTTTTTTTTAATTTTTAATGTGAGTGCTAGCAGGGAGTCTTCTCTATCTCTTTTAGAGGGGCCTGGAGATGAGTTTTTTCCTATTTCTTTTTTTTGCTTGAAAATCTGAGTTGCAGTTGCCATCCTTCTGGCCAGAGATGCCTGGATGGGTACTCCCTTCTGAACACATCTATACAATACTTTAATTAGCTAGAAGTTTGCTTATTCCCATATCTTCTGGGATTAACATCACTTTCAGTGGAAGAGATTAAATAATGTCCCTAATTTCACATTGGTTTATTTGGAGATTTTGTAATTAGCGCTAAGATGTTAAAAGCTGTGGATAGGAAATGAGATATTCTAAGGAAAATCTTTTTAATTGTTATTTTTCAATTTGACAATGATAGAATATCTTCTGTATTGTTATGTAATGTTATGCTCTGGCACAAACATTGAAGTAAAAGAGAAAAAACGTTTTGTAGTCAGGGATACTTATTTTCTCTACATTTAATGTTGTTCACCTTGCACGTTATGCTGCAGAATCTCCCTGTGTTCCATTAGATGACTGTTTCTGCTTCTTGCTCTTTGACTTGCTATGCTGTGTGCTTATTTGAGATGTAGGCTCCTCAGACAGTGGATTTTCCTGGAAGTAGACGGGTATGGAGCGCCCAAAGTGATTGATTTTGCTTGGTTCCATCATGTCTGATTCTGTGCAATAAACTTTTAAAAGATGCTGAAGACTTCTTATTTTGGAATGTAGTGCATATATAATGCAGCCATTCCTTTTAGTGACTGTCCAAGTTCACATGATAAATCATTGCTTTGATGCTGCATGTACTGTACCTCAGAGTAGTTATGTATAGAAGGTATACTGTTTGCTTCAGTCATGAATTGCTATTACATTTAAATGTTTGCACTGAAAACCCTGTTATCTCATGTAAGGTATGGTGTAGCTTTTCAAATATGAGATGAAAGACCTATTGTTACCACCTCAGTGCTACATATTATTTATTATATGAAGAATATTTTTGGAGTGGTCTTTCTGTCTTGTAGAGCTGCCTTTACATAAAAAAAACCCAAACAAACAATAAAAACCAAAAAAAACCCACACCAAAACCCCTACACACACGGTCACCAATGTTAGTCACTTTTACAGGGGAGGGAAGGAGGAGGGGAAGATGCAGAAATCCTCCTCTTCTTAGACAGTAGTAACAGCGTGAGGATGCCTTGTCCTCTTTTTTTTTTTTTTACTTCTGAGATTTTATTGCTGGCAGCCAGATGTGTTGAAACTCCTGACGACAGCATCTATTCACTGCGTGTTTTTAACAGGCTTAGAGAAATATGAGTAGAGTACATGAAAGCAGCTCAGCTTCACACTTCAGCTGGGAATGCCCAAAAAGCTTTCTGCTGTTTAGAATTCTTGCCTCAGTCAGGAGAAAGCCGCACGGGTGCTAAATCTTCTACGACTGAATTAGAAGAATAATGACTGTACAATTAACTATCAGCCCCTGCTCATTTAGGCACAGTTTTTACAGAGATCAGGAAAAATATGGAACTTGATTGGCATGTTTGCATTTAATGGTGTGTACAAAATAGATGACTTTTAAGACAGGTGGTGAGGAAAAATAGAAGGGAAGGAAAGAGAGAAAATGCAATTTGAGACACTGCGCCAGGTCTGCAATTCTGTTTTATCTCATTTTCATGGGGTTTTCTCATCCCCTCCAAATATTTTGCAAAATGATCTTTTTGGACAAACGTTGAACAACACCGGGTAAGTAGAAATGAAACATTTTTTGCTTTACCATTTCTATGCTTATACTGGCAGTAATCTATTTGCATGTTTTTCAGTGGGGTACTTTTGTAATTGCACTCTTAGATATTAATATTTTTGTGGTAGCAGTGAGTCGCTTCTGTTGCTGCTTTTATGTTTTATGTAAGGATTTGTATGAGAACTCAATCTGCAGAGATAAAGCCAGGAAAGACGGAATAAAATATTTGGGATGGTTATGTATCTTTCAAATACATCTCTGAGCATTTAATCCTTTCACTGACACATGCACATAGAAATCATTTTCTCAGACAAATCTGTTTATGAATATTTAACTTGCTTTAAGGATTACAGCTAATAATGCCAGCTTCTAATGGTAACTAATGTATCTGTTTAACCATATATAATTGGAAGATGTAAATCAGTAGTCCTGCATATCTTTTGCAAAATAGGCAGAAAGCAGTTTTTTATTTTTAGAAGACTTAGATTCTTGTGTGCAATGCTTCTCAATAATCTTTTTAACTGGCCAAATAATAGCAGATCAGTGGATGCTTTGCAGCAGCTCAGTCAGCTCTGTAGGCTGTCCTTTTATGCATAGCTATTCTTTTGTGGGAATTAGAAATGATAGGGAGAAGTTGTTTACTCGTGTGAGGTGGTTATTAAATTGGTTTCTTAGGATTTTTCTGGGGGCGATAAACTGAATTAATAATGACTCATTTTTGTAGCATTATTCAGTAAACATACTGTAATACTGTGGCTTAGAACTTCTTAATGATGTTATTAAATAGTAGCAGGAAAAATGATTAAGAATTTTATCTAAAAGAGCGTGAGTGCAGATCAGGAAGAAAAAGAATCCTGTAGTTTCTTATAAAAATCATGCACTGATGGAAACATTCTGGAAAAAGGGTGGAAGTAATATTGCAGAGACTATATCCAGCATTTTAATCTTCTCCATATCTGTGTGTATAAACCCCTTTAAAATGGGATATTATTTCTTAAACAGAGTGATATTTACACTTAATTCAAGAAATTGTTATTTTATTTCGTAGAATATTTTTGTAAGGATTCTCTCCCTTACTGCTGGTGTTTCTTTTATGAATATTTTAATATTTATTTCATGTTACTGTTTTCAAGTTTTGATATCCTGGTTATGAATTTCTAATTAGGCATGGAAAATTATAGAGGTAGCTTTAATAATCATAACCACTTAAATGAATTAAGGTATATATGTATTAAGACATATAGGAAATCTGTAGTCAGTATGTTTTTCTTTACCTCCCTTGGTGTATTGTGAAATCTTTGAAGCTCTACAAAATGGAGCAATTTATGTATTATAAACTGTGATTTCAAAACTGCATATTTCCAAGTGCATAGTTTCAGGCCTGAAGCAACCAACCCTTAGCAACTGTTCTCATCGGCTATAAACCAAGTCGTGATTCTCTGGGTCTCTTTTTGCAGATCAAGGTGCATGCTTTTTTTTTTTTTTTTTCAGGGATATGTGTGCATGGTCCTTTTAGGTGTGTATTTTCTTTGTAAGTCTCTGGAAAAAGCTGCATATGGTATGAGTTTCAAATGAAAAGACATCAGAGAATTATTTTATTGCAATTTCTGTGCTGAGATTTAGAATTATATATATTCTAGAAGACTACCAAACAAGAAAGGATTGTGAGGAACAGCCTCCTACTTAGTATGGGATGTCTTAGTTAGAAAGAGACTATTTCTATATTTATAAGGAGCAATGTTGTGTTTTTCTAGGTACCAATGCTTTTGGCTTCAAGAAAACATTGTGCAATTTTTTAACAATATGCAGCAGTAATCATGAGAGACTAAGTCATGCTCTCTGTGTCTTGTGAAGTTAAAGTTAGTTGAAAGTTATTTAAGGCTATTGAATAAAATGACTGTCTTCTGAATAAGTGTCAGTTTTTAAAATTTGATCTTGATAAAAGGGCTTTGAAGAAGTCATCTATTAAATAGTCACTAAAAAATCTTGCTGACATTGATTTTGGAAGCTGGTCCTTTTTGTAGTCTTCCTGATTTTAAAAAAACTGCATTTGATTATTTTTTAAATTAAATAAAGTGTATATGTTAGGCAGATTTATCCTTTAAAGCTTTGCACAATTAATGTAATGCACTTGCTAAAAACTAATTGTGCTTTAGGAGTTAATGTTTCAGAACTGTGGTAAGGAAAACAAGAATACCTCTAGCATGTAAAAGATTCTGCTTTGATGAGCTATAACATGGACTGTCTCTTCAGACTTTGAAGTTAAATACTTTGTCAAACTAACAGAGGTTATCCATTTTTATTTTTAAGGTTTTTCTGTTTTCACATCTAAAAAGCAAGAGTCAGAGTCCACAAAGATAACAGCTGACATTAAGCACACAATGATTAACTGCTGGTTACACCAAGTAATAACATGAAGAAATGTATTCTTCATTTAATGCATTAGGTTAATGCATACTATAGTAGATAATGGAATATAAAATAGCAAGTCACAGGGTATGCATATAACTGTAGCTGAAAACATAGTCTAATTAGATTTCACATCATCTGCCCTTGGAGTTCTGAAAGTTTAGATATACTGTGATTTTGTTGCAGGAAAGATGGTTATTTTAGCCTTCACTTTCTGATATTATACCAGACATTAGCAGGAATATATATTAAACTGTTTTTTTCGCATTTCCTGTGAAAAACTTACATGAGCTGGCTTTTTATTTGCATATTTTTTTGTATTTTAGTAGCTGAAATGGGAGGACCCAACAGATTAAACTCCTCATGAGTTAGGTTGATTTTACAATTTAAATGAGTTTAGTTATCCTCTGCTAACAGCTTCTGTTTGAGGAATATTGCAGTTTAGTTCTCTTTTGGCAGCTACATGGCAACACTTCCCTGTAAGATGCTATTGTGGGTGTAGAAGAGGTAGCTGGTTTACTGAGCCTTCCTGCTAGTCCTGCATGTCTCTATCTGACATTACCAATTTTGGCCAGTTGAAGCAGTAAGAGCTTTACCTCAAAATAATGTTTCACCTGTGTTGGGCAGTGTAGTGCTATTTCCTGTATAATAATTTCCTTTCTGTTGAAAAATTATTAGAATTACATCATGTCAGGAAGTCACAAGAATTGTTTTGCGTTCTTAGCATTTGGCAAATAGCCATTTGTGGTATAAATTCTTTGTGTGTCTGAGGAAAGTAAGTGAAAAGAAATCAGGAGACCTTTTCTGAAAACATACCAAGTACTTCAGTTATATCTGAATTCTAAAGCAAAATCTAAAGGAGCTTCAGTTGTGTTGCTGTCTAAAATTTTTCTAATGACTTTCAGTGACATACTTTTCATTCAAATGACCGAAGACACAAAGTTTTTAAATGCCCCCAAACCCCTTTAGTTATAAAATAAGCTAGATTTTCTGATTGTACACTAAACTCTAAAAGAAAAATGGCAAATACTGTGCTGTCAGATGCTCTATTTGTAACAGCATGCTTTGCAAAGTCACAGTTGCTTTTGGCAATATTCAGATTAACACATTGCTGCATAACGGCGAGTACCCTTTGTGACTAAAATTGATACAAACTGTATGGCACGGTATCAGTCCAGTTTTGCTGCTGTGGTACAAATTTACAGCTTTTCTCTGAGAATGGAAAGCAATGCATTTACCTAAACCTGATTTCTCACTTGACATGTTACTTTGGTACAGCTGTGTGAAATGGAATTTGTTGTCTATGTTGGCCACACAGGGGCATAAGACAACTAATATATTCAGCCCAAAAACAGTACAAAGGTTGTTCACAAATTCTATGTACAGTGGAGACTTAGAAATTGTCCATGATTTGAAATTTTACACACTTCCTTTAAAATGGTAAACTCTGTTTTCTTTCATTAAATTAAATCCCAATATTTTTAAAGATTCTTAAGAGATTTCAGTTTTTCAATCCCTTGGTAAGCACCTTTTACATAAATTTTCAAAAGATTGCTGACATACCTAATAAATTAGGTTGTACGTGAAACCAGATATTTACACAGCAAATGTAGTTTTACCAGAAAAATATGATTTATTTTCATTATTTAATTTTCTGTTTTATTTAATAAATATATCTATGAGCTATTTACTAATGCTCCATTTTATGATCAAGCCATCATGTGGTGTCAAGAATTACTGGCATATACAATTACTCTTCTTTATGGTGCGAATAACAATTACTTTGACAATGAAGGAAAAATACCATTTTCTGTTCTGTGTTGGGGAACAATTTTGTCAAGATATTTCTATAGAACAGCTTTAATTTTTTTTTTCTGACCCTGTATTAGTTAGGTTTGCTATAAGTTTTTTCTATAAAACTTTTTTTTAAATAGAAGTTTGCTATAATTCTAAGAGTATGTTGCATTTTTGAATATTATTAGTCTGACAGCCAAGGATAAAAACACACTGATAGCATTAGAACTGAGAATATGTTGTCCTTATTTTGACATATAATAGTGAATAACTAAAACTACCTCTTTTCACTTTCAAAAACTGGCATGTCTATCAGTACCTGTAAAAAATTTGCAGGGATTTTCACATCTGCTTCCTTTTTATCTCCATATTAGATTTAAATAATTTCCTGAAACTTGCAGCTGATGTGCTTTCTCAATTGAAAAAAACATACCGTGTTGGAAAAAAAATCAAACTTTTATTTGTATTCCTGTGATGTACTTTTTCCTTAATGAGTTAAAGGCATAGCAAAGCAGTTTCCTCCCCTGGTTCTTAACTGCTTGTGTCTTGCATCAGACACAATCCTAATTCCAAAAGCAAGCTAATGCCAGCCCTCGATGTCTATATTACTTCAGAGATTATCCATGTCAAATGAACTTTTATTTTTCCTTTCTAAAATTAGAAACATAAGTCATATTCAGATTAATATATATATATGCATGTTTATTTTTTAAAAAAAAAAACAAACCTTTAAACACAAGGGGAAGACTGACTAGGACAGCAGGTTGTATATAAAATGCAGAGAGAGACTCTAACAGCTGTGTGCTTAGTCTTTGTTGTACTTTTGCCCTGCATCCCTCTGACAGAGAACTCTGTCCCCTCTTTGAGCTGCAAATAAGTATTGCTAACACTATCCATCCTTTACCCTTTGATTTGCTACTTTGGGGGAAAGTGGGACAAGGAGCACGAGCTTTTAAATCTTCTTCTCATCTTTCTATTTCTCTTGAAGGAAGCAACTGAATGGACCAACTTGCCCCAAAGCTATTTCTTTTTGAGGAGAAGTCTATATTCCATCCTGTCTTGGCAGCTGTTTGTGTTTGTTTTTTTTTTTTTAATAAATCCTTATTTCTAGGAAAAACCATCCCTGTAACATCCTGTTATGGATATTTTCAGAGAGAGAAAAGTAAGAGATTTCCTTACAGAACCATTTCTTTTCCCATCTCTTCCAACTCTGGAGAGAGAGATACCTTCTGTTACTTCCAACTCAGTTGCTACAGATTTAATAAGTTGACATATGCTTCCTCCATGAATCTCACAGAGCTGTGGATATTTGCAGCCATAGCAGGTTTCTTTATTCTCATTGTGTACCAGCTGCTGTTACCTGATGAAGGTAATAAAATCCTAGCTAGTGTATGATCTTAGCCTCCCACTAGAAGAAAAAAAGAGGATGGGCCAGAGGTGGATAATTTATCTTAATTCACATAGTATGTTAAATTGACAAATTTAAATAATCCTAAATTTGGAAATTATTAAACATGCCTTAAAAATTTGATTTTTTTTTTCCCCTCACCTGGGTGAGAGAGCAATGTATTTGAATTACACAATACAACATTTTTTACCAGAACATATTTAAAAACTATCTGAGTTATTCAAGAATGGAAAGAGTTCCTCAGAACATCCACATAAGGTATGGATATTATGTTCTTTCTCTGAAAGAAGAAAAGGCAGAGGCCATGATATGAAAAAATGACAAGTGATTTTGTGTACTCAACTTGAAACATTTTAAAGAGATTAGTTCTATGACAAGAGCCCAGTAGTTAATGAAAACTGCATGTTCCAGCATGGACATCCAGAAATCAAAGTTGCTAGTCCTTGTAATAGATACATTTTGGGATTGATTGAGCTGTGGTGACTGAACCAACAACTAGTTTCAGCTATCCATTTTACCTTTCTTCAGGGTGCTGTCACTCCAGTAAAAGTGGCATGAAAACCATGCAAATCTGCTCTATGCTGCCTCGGTTTAGAGTTAGGCATATTGGTATGAGGCAAAGTCAATATGCCAGACTGTTTCCTGTAGCTGGTCAGATTGATACTCATAAATATTTCAGTTTCACCACCTGCATGATCAAAAACTCCTGGTGAGAGGTTTTTCTCCACCTGTCCTTGTTTGCTCAGTACCAAGTATGTAAAAGAACGGTGAACAGCTCTCATGTAGTCTCTCCCCTTGTTTTCACTCCTTTCTTTTTCCTTTTGGGTCATTAAGTGACACACACATTTATGGCACTGGCACTATTAATTTACCAGGTCAGTAACAGTAATTATAACGAGTTATAGAAACACAAGAGTTCAAAACCCGAAACTTTCCTTATCAGAGCTAAGACATGTCTTTGTGTTCCTTGATAGAGAAACCTTGATGGTTTCTTTCCTCTCTTTGATCTTTTGGACAGAGTGTGGTTGTGAGTAGGAAGTGAATTAGAAAGGAAAACGAATTTAACCTTTACTATCATTACTTACATGTGGACAGAACAGCACAAATAAAATAAGGAAGTTTGTCTGTACACGTCTAGTTAAACTGAGGAGGATGGAAGAGAACAGTATTGCAGCTGTGCTGCTTCTTTGTTTCAGATGAGACAGGGCTGTCCTCTTAGTTGCTAACTGTGGACATAGCATCCCTTCAGATTTGGCAGGCATATACTCTTGACTTTACACAACAAAAGTAGGATGAAGATTTACCTATTGAGGACTGTTTCATAACAGTTGAGGAAAGATTGGTATCTGGGCCTCAGGTGATCTATAAGGTTGAGAAAAGGAAACAAAAAATGTATTAATGGCCCCTGAAAACCTGTGAAATTCAAGATGAGTATTGGAGGTAACAGTATCATTTTAGCTTTAACCTGGAAACAGCATCTGGAAGCATTTAAAGTACTTGGCTTCACTTCAGCATGTGCTTTGCAGTAGGGAGGCAAGTGAAGTTTTCTGGTAGTTGCTTTTTGGTATTTGCTTTTTGTTTGTTAACCTAACAAGAAATAATTATAAGAATGAAAAATTAAATAAGAAGAATTAAATAAGAACATTGTAACTTTTATTAGTTTTAGCATGAGGATTGAGTTTGGTTTATCATACAGAAGTCAGAGTGAATTTACATGGTGTCTTTATTTATAAGAACGAAAGACATTAGATGTGGTTAGTAAGTAATTTACTTATTAAAGAAGTAGTAGAATAATGAAATGAAATTTTTTTGCAAATTTTAGTATTTTTTCTGTTATACATTTGAAATACCACTTTTAAAATGACTTAAGAAGAAGATGAATAAAACACTACTAAAAGATGGAACCTCAGAATTTCAAGACTTTGCACTCCAATTATTGATTTATTATCTCTAGTACTAGAAAACTTATTTGCAAGTATAGATATACAAACATAAGTGAAAAAAAAATCTAGGATAACTTTAAAAACTTTGGCTGAAACAGCAAACTTAAGAGCTCTCCTTCCTTCTTAGCCTTTCCTCTTCTATATACCAGTGTTTCTCCCTACTTTTCTGGGTTTTTCTATTTCCTGTGGTGTTGCTCCTGTGTCTTCAGATTGCACTCAGAGTAAGTGCATTTTGTGTGGATGTTAGGACACCAGGAATAGTCAGCATTTCAATCAGCTGAGGACTTCCACTTTTTGCTGCTAATGGTGGCATTGTTCTGCTGTAAAATTACAAGAAAAATGTGGGGTTTAAGGAAGACTCAAATAGTTCTTCTGTGTCACAGTGACTCTAACATTATTTGATTATTATTCAAATAACTTACAGTAAAAGCTTCCAAGTGCCTTATTTTCGAGTACTCTTCCAGTAGCACCTGCTTCATCTAGCTGTCATACTTTCAGAAGTTTTGGAAAATTGTCTGGAAAGATGGAAAAGATTTTAAAATGTGACAAGAAATATTATGTCAAAACCATGACAATTCAAATTATTTATGTGCCTAAAAGCTTGCTTGTGCTTAGCATTTGTTTTTAATATTGAAGTATGCTCGTTTGTAAGACAGAGCATAATCATGATGTATAAGGAGTTCCTGTAATAGTAATTCAAATATCTTATTTTAGAATGGAGTGTGAGAGAAGGTATTTGTGTCATTCAGTCAAAGAACTGGGAAGTGCAGGCGTCTGGATTCTACATCTGCCACTGTCAACATCTCCTTTGTAGTGCCAGGAAAATCATGTAAACTTCACTGCTGGAGTTTTCTGGGTTATATTTCATATTTAAAACTTCATGGGAGTCTCTGGAGTTTAATCTATAAATATTTGCAAAAGTCTTCATGATCTTGGATTTGTAATTATAAGCAAGTGAAAGATCAAATTAAATTTTCATATTTTCTGGGAATTTAGGTTCATCTTTAGATTTTAGGCCATGTGGAAGAGTAACTTAAATTTCTTAGAAATACATTTGGATTTTGTGCCATATCCTTCATTTGCTCCAAGGATGTCCTTTGTCATACTAGCTGCAAATTGCATCATATTACTAACTACATTGTTTCTGTACATACAGTCAGCTACATAGTTGATGTGTCCTTACTGCAATACTTTATTTTTTTTGTCTTTCTGAAGTATTTTTCTCTAGTTTAAAAATGGAACATAATTTCTCCATGTTGTATTCATGTACAAAAAAAAAAGTATTTGCAAAGAGATTCTTAACAAGTGTAAGGATTTTGTGCAGTAAGCATATTTGGTAGTATTTGCCAAGTATAATGGAGACACTAAAAATTGAGTGACTATACAAGATCGCACTAGTGTTCAGAAATGCCTTGTTCTTTTGTTATGCACAGAGAAAAAAGTTAATTCTGCAGGGAGTGTTGTGTGTCCTCCTGGTAAGCTGGGAAAAAACCTGCCAATCTGCAGTTTTGTGGATTTTGTTGTTGCAGTACTTCCATAGCTAAGAAATTTGAACACTTTCTCCTTTCTTTTAGTTGGGAAACCTTTTGAATAATCATTGGTGTCTATATGCTGTCTCAATTGCTTTTCTACTGAACTTATGCAAATTACATTAATCAGTACTTTATTTTGATCACATATGGGTGATATCCAAATTGTTCTTGAGTCATATAGAAAAAACTCTTCTTGCATATATTCACCTTTGATTGGAGCAAGTGAATATTGAAACAACATTTTAGGTCAGATTGAGAACTAATCTTGAATCCACTGCTGCTTCAACTGACATGTGATGAGCTAACTAAAAAGAAAGAAATTTCTAACAGGTTTTAGGCAATATGTCAGCTTTCCTTGAATTCTAGGAGTTTTATTATAACAATTTCAAATTTGGAGTGCTGTGATATGGTCTTGTCTGAAGAAAATAATGTTAACTCATTGTAATTCCCATGAAAACGTGTGGAAAAAGTTCACTGAAGTCTAAGGAGTGCAACAGTATGGAGATAAGATAGGAAATGGAGTTTATTGCATAGATATATTCACTGAGTTGCATTGTGTTATTTCCATCTCTTGCCAATCTGTACTTTTTTCCTTCTCCTGTTTCAGTTCTCTCCACTGACAAGAAGATGCTGCAAAATAATAGAATATCCTCATTAAATCATGTGTCATTTATCCCACATGTAGTGCAAAATTTAAACTGTGGCAATAGAGTGGAAAGTTTCATATCTCCATGTACCCTAATAACATATTTCAGAAACTTTAATTTCTTTCCTAGTTACTTTATGTGGGGATGGATCTCACTCTGTTGCATAACAAAAGCACTTCCTTCAAAGTTCAACATCTTTCCCTGCTCATATCACTAGCTAAAAACAAATATCTTACCTTTGTTTCAATTATTCAAATGATTTTGCACTAACGGCCATTGGTGGCTTTTTTAAAATTTATTTTCCAGAAGAGAATGTCCTGCTTTAAGTTATACAATCAAAACCTAGAGAAGGCTGGCTCTCAGGCTAATACCTTAATTTCAGATTTTTTATCAGCACTGTGCTGGATTAGTCTATGTACTGAGCAGATCTGGAAAGAAAATTTTATCTCCTACTATTTTGACAGTTTGTGTACTTAATCATTTCTATGCAGTGTATTTTTAGAGCATGCTTTGGCAAAGGCTGAACAGGATACACAGAAAAATATACAAGAAAATGCTACAATGGTTAATTTAAACACATTTTATACTGATTGCTAACTGACTAATGTCAGCATGAAACTGGTACAGTCATAGTAGGGATCTTTGTATATAGACCATATACCCAGCCTTTGCCTGTAGTCGGAATATGTTGGGAATTCCAGTTTAGAAGTGTTACTGAAGTGGAAGAAGATGTTTATGAGAGCTGCTGAGAGGAAGGGTACTGTCAACATCACAGCAGAAGTCTGTATTTACTCTGCAGTGAAAGCGTAGCCTCCATTTCACCTGATTATATTTTCTAGGATACGGTTTGTGCTGATTAGCTGCACTTTCTGCTGCAGGGCTCTGCTGCATTTTATTCATGGTATATAATCATGTATAATAAATAAGACAGCTTGAATACTTAACCAGGAGTGATACTACATTTATACAGGTATCTGTGTATTGTCATGGATTAATTATGGTTCCATAGTTAATACTAAATCTTTTTTTTCTTTCCTTTGAAGCAGAAAATTTAGCTTTATTTTTTGTATGAAGGAAGACAAAAATCTCAGATATTCCTACCACTCTCTCAGGAAAGCTAGATTTGTCTGTGTATATTGAAGCATTTCTAATCCTGTAAAGTAATATCTTAAATATGTGCATACTGGGTCTCATTTTTTTCCAGCTCGGTAAAGACAGCACAAGGAACAAGGTACTGGTACAGGCTTTTTCAGTTTCTTTGTAGCTGTATAATCTAGTAACTAAAATTAAAGACTAAAACCGGCTAACTAAATATTGCTATCCATGAATGATTGTTGATCTTGATGAGTCAGCATAGATTGTTTTTACTCTGGTGGTTTAATTATTTTAAGTTATATATACAGAAATAATTTATCTGTTTAAAGAGGTTTACAGTATCTACTGTTGTCCTCGGTAAATCTAACAGAATAAAATAGTTACACGTTTTGCCATGAAGAGCTCTTACAGTGTTCCTCTACAACATCCTTATATTCCTTCTCTAAACCATCTTTCTATTCTACCATCTATATGTTGACGAGAATTTTGGCTTCTAGTGAACTAGATGGAAAAAGGAGCTTTATATATGAACTCTTAGTGAAGAGCATATGCTTATTGTGTTTGACTCAGGAACTGAGATTGAGGTAGTAGATTTTTAGAAAATAGCACTGAACTTTAGATACACATAATCTGTAGAAGGCATGTTTAATGTTTTCCACATAAAGCCCACACATACCTGGTGGTGCTGACTGTCAGTGGCAAGTTATCTCCTCATTAAAAAGTTTTGAACAACATCTTAGGTTTTGTGTGGTATTTCTGTTAAATACAAGATGGAAAATGCTGTCCTAAACAACTCTGACACTGTGGTAAATATGCATAATTCTGGACGTAGATTTTTAGCAAATCTAGGAAAATCAATAAAAGGAGGTAAAAATGTCCAGAAGAGAATACTGAAAAGAAATGGAAATATGTCCAGGCTGGTTTAGTTAGAGTTGAAAGGAGACAGATTAGCAAAATATGTATGTATTAATTACTTAAACAGCAATAAAGAAAGAGGTTTATTTAGGAGATTTAAAAAATAGTCCTGAAGCGTGATGTAACCTGTAGAAGATTTTGACTGAATGCCCATGCAGCTTTCTTGATTTACCATGTTATAGAACAAACCACATAGGAAATGATAAAAGCCTTAAAAAAATTAATCTTCTGAAATTAGATTGAGAAAACTCTAGAAAATGTACTGTGGGGAAAGTTCCTTCATTGTCATGGAAACAAACTAGATGATCTAATAAATGTTTAGCTATGTTCTATTTCTGCCATTTATTTTCAGGTGAATTTAGAAAAGGGAGGCATTTTTTAATCGTTTTTACTGTCTGGCAATACAGTATAGTATACTAATACCTGTGGATCTAGTACTACATCTGGAAGTTTATATTTTATTTGAATTAAGTAGGAATTACAATTTACAGGACATGAATGACTAATTAAAACATGTGGACTAAATGACATTATTAACAGAACAAAAAATCTGCTACTATCTGTTTTTTGAATCATGCGAGCATTGTTTCTATTTTATTTTGCAATTCTACGGTCTTTCAGTCCAAGGCAAGAAAAAGAACTGCAACTCAAATGAATTAATTTTATTTACCTTTATTTAAATTATCCCTTTGACAAGAAAGATCTTGTTTTCATAAAAATATTCAGACTGTATTTGTCTGTTAACTTTTACACAAGTTTTTATAAATTATTTACCTAGAAAATTTTCTAAAGGATAATATCAGAGATGAAAGATATGTTTCTTCCCATAAGTTTAAACATTAATTTGACCTAACACCAATCTAATAACCTTTTTCCCTAAGGGGTAACCATTACCTAATCACATGAGAAGTTTGTAGTTAAAACATCATTAAAGTTATGTTTGCTTAAATTCCAATTCTATATTCTTTCTTTACAAAATGTAATTCAGATGTCACGTACCTACATAAAGCAATAGCAAAAACCCTGTGGCAGAATGTTTAGGTTCTGAAGGCATTTTTTTAGTGTTTGCTGCATTTATCTGCAGTTTCTAAATTTTCAGCAAAAAAAGTTTTATCCGTTACATTGCTAAAATATTTTCAATTATGTAAACTTATATTTACATAATTAATATTAAATATTAATTTTTAATATTAAATATATTTAAATATATATTTACAAACACATGAAATGGAGCCTGCATTAGAGGTTCGAAATCTAGAAGAAATACTTTAAAAGGTAACAATGAGCTTAAGAGGCTAGTATCTGGCAGTAAGAACTTTGTAGGCTGCAGAAGGAAATAAGCCCATTGGTTACCTCTGTCTCACCTAACTTCTGATACTGATCAAAGCACTGTAGGCTTCCTGGGAAATCGATGGAGGGACATAGATATTTTAGGGCAGAAATCGACTGACATGTTTTAGGCAGCTACATTAAGTGTATTGCTGATCAGAAAAGGTAAGGTAGTAGCAGCTTCATCTTTTTGGGGAGGCAGCATTTACAGAGGGATGTAAGTGCAAAGGCTCTAATTACTATTCCTTGAAAATTTCTGTGCTGCCTAGATCCCACTTTTATGCCCTTGGCTCACATCGCATGCCTAACATTTTACATGCTGAAGATAATCAACCAGTTAATGGTAATTATAATGAAACAAAGAGCATTCTGAGAAAGGAGTGTGAGATATTAAGTAATTAATATGTATATAACTATTAGATGCAATCAGATTTTGAATCAGTTGTCTAAATGATGTCTGTATCTTTGTTACAGTGATTTGAGTGGTTATTTTGGCACTATAGCATGTGGAAATATTTAGTTATTATATCCTAAAGAAAACAGAAGTTGCTAAAGAAGTATTTGTTTATAGCATCAATAATTTCTTTATTTTTCCTTAGGCAAAGCAGTTCCTTCTATTTAATCATAGTAATCCTTTAGGTTGGAAGAGACCTTTAAGATCATCAAGTCCAACCATTGAGCCAATATATTTGCTTATCCTTGTATGCTTTGACAGCAGTGGAACTTTTCAGAGGGTAAATTTGTCAGATGATTTACTGTAAAAACTATTTAATGCGGTTTGCCAAAAATTAGGTCTGTACTGTATCATTTGCCATAGAAGCAGCTTATTTCTGACTATACTAATTATCAATATACTGCCCAGAGATTTAGTTATTTTTTTTTTCCAAGTGGCTTCACTGTTTAACACTGTTCAAGTTCCTACACTTTACAAAGATACTATGGTTTTTAATGTCAAGAGAAAATATAATCTTACACAAACTTTCTCAGATAGAGTTTCAGACTCATGGAAATAATCATCATACTCCTAAAGAAGGTACATTTTAAAATAATGTATTTCTATGTGTCCAAATTTCCCTGAAATCTGTCCTACATTCATATTAGTCTAATAACTACAGTGCTGCCTACCATTTCTTCCTGTATGGCTGTCAACAGCAGCTCTTGCAGCCAAACCACTGAGATGAAAAAGAATCAGCACAAAATATAGCCACATTTTCCAGAATATTAATTTAGGCTCTGTGCATCAAAATAAAAATGCTAATTCATTAAAAGTAATTGAGAATGCTTGTCAACTATTTATTTATCTAATAAGATGGCAACATAGATTCTGATTGTGTTGAAAGAAAAAAAACCCATTGATATAGTTAAAACAATGTATATTAATATAAATAAA
>NW_008634032.1:0-8012 GCF_000691845.1 Merops nubicus
CTAAAGGATTCTATGATTCTGTGAATTTTTTTTATTTGCTAGTGTAAACTTTGCAAAGTCATTCAGTCTCATCAATACTCAAGGAAGCTTGATGTGCCAGTACGTTTTTGCTTTTTAACTTTTGTCCAAGAGCTGGGTCATTAAGCTTCCCAATTCAGATGCTTCTGTCTTGGAATAATTGATTCTGAAAGGTGGAGGAGGAGCACAGGTACCAGGGATGCACATTGTACACCTGTAGACAACGTTTGTATGTTCACTAGTGTTGTTTAACAAGACAAGGATTTAAATGCCTAGTGGAAATGATGACACAACCTTGATTTTTAGCTGTTGTTGGATAGCTCTGTTTTAGATATTTACATTGTAGGAATCAAGATTCCTCAGAAGAAAAAAATGTAATGGAAGCTATGGTGGCATAAATTCAGTTTGAATGGGCTTCATTTTAAGTTGTATTGCTTCTTGTACCAATGTTAAAAACCAAAACCAACAACAAAACCACACAGACACTTCCTGCCCTCAAATTCATTTGAGGAAGTCTGTTGTATAAGTGAATTTAAAGGCCTGCCATGCATACTAGCCAGTGCTAACACCTATAGGGAAAGGCAGAAATGGAAGCAGTTGCACTATTTGGGATGTGCCATTTCTATTCTCCATGTCATTTAAGATCTGTTCTTCATTTTTTGAAGTGGTTCCTCATTCTTCAATATTTAGAGGGTTTTTTTTAATCAGTCCAGCATCACATTCAATAAATTTTGGCTTTCAACCTATTTTCAGAATTCATTCATTGCTATAATATATAGGAAATCAGCTTTAATATACTACAGTTTATGCTTGGGAATATCAAACAACTTTGGTATACCAAAGACACTGTTCAAATGTGTAACTTTGAGGAGATAAAGTATCAGAATTAGAAGTTAACCTACAGTGTTAATCAAGTGTCTTTCATCTGGGTTGAACTCCATCCTGCTACTGTTCTTCACCATGACACAAGCTGAAAACATCGTAGTCAGTCTCTGAGTTCCTGATATCAGAATGTATTTAAATGCATACAAGTATGTATTTAATGGAAGCTGTTTGTCTGTAAAAGGTCAATAACCTGCAGCAATGACTAGTGCAAGCAGAGTATAAAGCACTTTTTGAGACAACTTTTTTTGTTGTTGTTGAAACAGTTGTTAAGTCCATCTGCTGACTATTGATTGGCTTTTTAGGGGGGATATTTATTCATTTATTTATAAACTCTGGGTTGTAATATCCAGCTGGTTTAAAAACAAGTTTTCCATTTGATTGGTGAAAAGAAAAGGTAGCTCATGTTTATCTGTCCTTTTGTTTGTGTATTTTCACGTTTCCAGTCTATGCTTTTCAAAGAGCCTGTGGAAAGCAAAGCAATCCTCTAACCTTCTGGTGTGATTGCTTGGTTAAGCAACACTTGGTTTGTGTCTGGGGGAGAGGACTGTTGTTCTTTTTCCACAGTAAGTTATATTTTTCTTCCAAGATCCCTTTCCATGCAATGAATACCGTGTAAGCTTTACTGTCTTCTTGTGAATCATATTTGGAGGAGGGAAGGAATAAAGGGAACGGGAATAACCGTGACTTTGCTCTTTCACTTGTTAATTTAGCACTGTCATAGGACAAATTTTTGGTAACTTCAGTTCTGTAATCATATGAGTGAGACTTACTCACTATCCAAATATTTATTTTTCCTTGACTTAAAATGAAGCATATGAAGATCATGAGAATAAGCCTAAGAGAAATACCTCAGCGTAAAGCACAGAGGATTTTGGGTTGAATGAGGAAGAATGAAGCTGGCCACTCTGCCACATGTATTCTATGTGAGATGCCAGGAATGTCAGAGCAGACCCACCCCTCTTCCACTAGTGCCCTTCCTTTTCCCTCTGTCTTTATGAGTACCTGAGTGGATTGATGCTTCTGGAACATTGTCAGTAGACTAGGTTGCAAAAAGGCAGTAGCAGAACCAGCTTCTGTCACCCCTACTTAAATAGCATGTTAGAATAGTCATTAGAAGAAATTGCTAGCAGGGCAAATGGCTCAAGTGGTAACTGTTACTTTATGGTGGTGGCTTCATTCTGATGTGCTTATGAGCCGTTTGCACTCCACACTTGTTTGTCTGTGCCGCGGAGCAGTTACAGCTATCTCCATACTGACATATGTGAATGGGGGATTCAGACCCTCAGCTGGGAGATGGACCTTGTTCCGTCTCTCTCAGTATTTTCTATTTTTTACCATCTGGGCCAGTTTTTGTTCAAGCTTCATGATCTCCTTTAATTTCAATGCCAGCATGCTCAGTTTGATTTACTTACAGAAACCCTTCTCGTTGTTCACATTTAATTATCACCCATCCATTTCTGATGTGCCCAGCTTATCACTTACTGAGTCAGAGAGCAAGAGGTTGCTAGTGTGTAGAAAATAAATCTGCACAGACTTCATTAGTCATGCGTGGCTAACCCAGTCAGCTGTTTAAATATCAGCACGCTTAGGGATTTGCCTTTGGTACTACAGAGACATCCGCCCTGCATGAAGCAAGAGTCACCTCTGATTTATCCTGAGTGAATCATACTTCATTACAGCAGGTCGGGCACCCTGCCTACTTCTGACTTCCCTCCTCACGCTTTGCCCTCACTTACTCAGCGCTCCTTTATGTACCCTCGACTGTAACTAGTGTTTTCTGGCTGATGGCTCATTTTCAGTTCCTACCCTAAGCCTTTGGTGTCCTCTGTCTCTGAATGACCTTATCCTCTGAGAATTGGAATAAAAGAGCTGGGAATTGCAACTGTGGACTTTAGTACATGATGTAAATGGCACCATTGTGATTTGGGTTGTGAACTCTGCATTTACCCTCTTACCACTGTTTACGTTCATTTGCACTGCAACTCCAAGAACTGTAATAACACCTTTAGGGCAGGGATCTAGTGCTACTTATAAAAGCACCATTCACTTTTCTGATGCTTAGTATAACCCGCTACATAATTGCTTTAGCACTTCAGTGGTTTAAGAATGCTTGTTACTTTTCTGTGTACCGAGTACCCTCCCTTGAGTAATAAGCTGTAAAACATCAGATCAAGTTGCACATCAAGAGCTTGTTTGCCCCATGTTCTCTTTGGGGAGGCCATCATATAGGATGAGTAGTGTTATGCACATCAAGGGGAGGGATTTGTGTGTCCCTGATCTGAGTGAGAAAGAAGGAATTTTGGTGACAGGTGCTTTTTGGAATTGCTTCCTCTACACTTTTCCGTTTCTCAAGGTGCCCTGACAGAAAACTGTGTGTGTTTTGGTTTTTGTTTTTTTTTTCCTCTAATTGTGAAAGCTAGCCAACTTTATTCTTTTGTGATCCCCAAAATGCAGCTAGATCTCTAGTGAGTAATTTAATTACAATTGCTTCAACAGCTTGGCAGAAGGAGTATTTAGAATGAGAGCTGCAATCAGTCACCGATATCTGTGCACATCTGGCTGCTGTCAGCACATAAGCTATGGTCCAGCCATGCTACAGACTACAACAGGATGGAAGGAGAGAGACTTTTACAGGTGGCAATTATTACAGTTTCTGTTGTCAACGTTTGAGCAGTTCAAGCAGTTACTTAATTTTGTTCTGACACTGCTCAAAAGCTATGCCATTTTCATGCATGTCACAGAAAGCTCTTGCCATAATTTTGTTCTGGAGATCTCTGTTCTCTTTGACAGTATTCTTCTTTTGGATTGATACTTTTGGTACTCAAGTCACAGCAATAATTATCACTTTTCATATTAAAAGCATCTGAGTGAGTGGTACTCACAAATCCTGGGTATTTTGCCCCATGAAAACTGGCCTCTGAAACTGTTACATCAGTAATGACACACCCAGGGTGTGATCTCTGATAAGACATTGGTGTAAGTTGGCAGCAGTAACAGAAGTGTGAAACAAAACAGGTGTCAGTGTTTGTTCTGTCACCCTAAGATTCATTTGCAATGATGATCTCTGAGCAAAACTTTCTACTAAACATAAATTGTGTTCTAGATCGTCAAGTGTAATAAGGATTTGATTAATTTTAAATGGAGCTTTTCCCTTGTAATATTCTGCACACGTTCGCATTTGCTTCAAGAAGCAGTAAATGTAAAAACTCAGGAAAACACTGAAATAGGCTTCAACCATCAATTTCACTCTTTAAAGGTTCTTTTCTTCATGTATCAACTTCTCTACAGAAGATGGTACAGCCCTGAAATTGGAAGCTGGTGGCAAATATGTAGTGTTGGATTTTGTAGGCAGAAGTAATCCTGAACTTGAGGATTGTTATTTTAAGTGGATTTTTTATTTTCCACATAATGCCATGAAAATGATATCCTCAGTTCTATTCCTGAGATACTCTAGCCAATTTTCACACCAATTACAGTTTCATCAGCATGAGGTATTTTGGGTGCCATGTGGTATGCAGATGGTGCCTGTACTTTTGCAGAGAAGGGAAAAACCCTTGCAAAAGCCTGTGAATTCTGCAGCTGCTGCTCTTGATCTGCAGCAGGACAGCCCTAGTCACCTATCCAGGGTAGAGCATAGGTGGCTTGGTTTGTGAATCTGAATGAATCTGCCATAACTGGCACTATGGATTAGGAAAATGTGGTTCCCATGTTTGGCCTAATGTCCTGCAAGGAAGCTTTGCCCTGTCTGTAGTCAGTTTTTTTGCCTGAACTGGGTTTTGTGTAATCTCCTGTCTTCAGAGTACCTGAGTTAGATACTTGTGCTTTTAGGCCATTGCTCTGGGAAGTGGAGTGTAATGGTGCTATTGAGACAGGATAGGGCTCACTTAGTGCTTTCCCAGGCAGCACAGGGTTGGTTGTTGTAGCACACACTGTATGGCCATCTTATTCCTGCAGGGCCCTCAAGGTGATTATTGTTTATGTCCCCTATATACAAAACAGCTGGCAAAGAGGAGCCTGCATTAAATGGGTGAGAACAGGTAGATGGAGATTGCAGTTGGTCTTTGCATTTTGTGGACTAGACTGCTTGCAGTAACACTTATTTATAAATTAGTTCCTTAGATTTCAATTAGGTAGCTCAAGATTTATGCCAGTATTTGCCGATCGAAATCTGGCATGGGATTCTCTGGATCCATGTATCAAATATGCCTAATTGTTTTCTATTTAAGATATTTATACACATATATTTATACTTTAGACTAAAAGCTACCTTTTAAGATTACAATCATTAACATGGGCAAATGTATGTTATAAAATATTTACAGGGTGCGGGTAGCTGAGAGAATGCCAACATGCAGAGGAATGCAGGCCTTGGTAGACTTTTATTTAAGTTTTTCTTCTTGCTGGCTTTTGAGCCTCAAGTCTGGGGCTGCATGAGGGAGGAGGCTCTGGTGAGTAGGGAGAGAGACATCTTGTGTACTTATCCTGGTTTTTGCCATGGAAATTAACAGAAAGACAAAGGCAGGAGGGGTAAGAGGTCCTGGAAGACATTTTTCTTCATTATCAAGGCTTCCTAATGTACTAATTATTGCCTGTCATCGGAAGAAGGCTATCTATTGATATCCAGTGGAGTTTAACTGTATATTGGGACATATATTTATTATGTTACCATCTTGTTACCCAGGAGCTGGTATAATAATCTCAGCTGTGGAACATTAGGGATTAGATGCAAAACCTTAATTACAGTTATCTTAATGATGATCTCAGAGGGGCAGATAGAAACTGGCTGCTTGGGCAACTGTGAAACAAACTTTGCAAGGGGGAGCAATTTTTGGAGGCTTTGATTAACTTTGCGAAGGTGTTTCACTGTGTACGGACATCCCAGGCCTGTGCTAACACTGGGGGAGGAGCCTGGAACTTCAGCTGCCCTTAGACATTTTGGACTACAAAGGAATTTTTCTGATTGTGCAAAGAAATAGGCTTTTCAGTAATTAAAAACAAATAAACAAACAAACAAAACCACAAAACAAACAAACAAAACAAACGAAAAACAAATGAAAAACAAACAAAAACAAAAACAAAAACAAAAGCTTCCAAATCCGTCAATGTTAGTTCTTTTCAAATTCTTGGGTACATACAGAACTGCTGAAAATTTTTCCTGGGTGGTAGTTTAATCAGTGAAGACTGCACATTTAGGGCAAGTGAAACTGCATATTTCAGTGAAAGTCTTAAAACAGTTCTGAACAGAAAAAAATGAAGAAGGAGTTAAAAAGTGGGATGTGGTTAATTTCATCATTTTCAAAATAAAGTTCAGGATTCACTGGCTGCATCAAAATGATGAATTTATCTTGAAAATTAACAGAGAAATTAAAAACCTAAGAAAGAAGGCAACTAATCTTGGCTTCAAAGTGCTGACCTAAATTAGTTCATCTCCTCTGTGTAGAGGTTTATGATTTAGTCAGTCACCAGGCTGTGACTCACTGAGGCTCTTCCCAGACCTCTGTGTTGGAGATGAGCAGCCTCCTTGCCTGGGAGATTCCTTCCAGGATGTTTCTGTTGTCAGCAGTGTGCATGAGAGGCTGATCTTGAGTGAGGTGGGGAAAGAGGAGAAAATTACTCCTTTCCTAGGAAAGCAGGGTTGTCTGATCTTTGTAGTGTGCTTTTGTTCAGATGCCTCTAGCCTCAACCTGAGAGTAGTTGTGTTCATGGCTATTGAGTAACTGTTTCAGATAATATAACTGACCTCTAGACCAGAATGTCTTGTCTAGGCTATCTTTAATAATACACCTACCAAACATAAGCAGTCTTTTCTTACTCATGTTGATTTGGAAGGAAGTGTGGTTGGAGCTCTGTTCTTCCTCTTGTCTCTGATCTGAAACCGAATTGCAGTGCTTGGCCACAGCAAAGCTCATGTCAGGTTTGCTGGATTCCTGTACCTATCTGTCATATTTCTTTTCTTCCTTTGTTTCTTGTTTTTTTTTTTCTTCTTCTTCAGATTGCACTAAATGACCTTCTGTCTGATACATTTCTGCCCTGCTGATCTCAGGCAAATGATGAAGATAGATAGCAGCATGACAAGCCATCCATCATCCAGTTTGTAGGTCCCTTAGAAGCATCTGTGTCTTTAATAGTTTATCTGTCACAGATATTCTTATAATTGAAGACACAAAATGCTGAAGAGAGGGCTAATATTGGTATTTCTTTTTACTACTGGAGACTTCTGCAGTCACGTGTGTTTCACTTGGCAATGCAGACTGTCATGAGAAGTACCTATGCACCAGGGTTTAAATTATGGATCCAACCAACTGCACGGTACACAAGGCAGTGCTGCTGCTGACATCAGCAAAGACTCATTTTTCTGCTTTGCTGTCGTAACACTGGGTTGGTTGGGTTACCAGTGCAGAATGTACTGAGCAGACCTGGCTTTTAAGCCCTTGCTATGAGTGAATGAGCAGAAGTTCGCAGAAGCAGGGACTGAATCTGACTGCTGGCAGATGATTGTAGGCACTCCAGCTACATGATATAGAAAGAGAAAATTTGGCCAAGGGAGTGTGTGTGTGTGTGAGTGTGTGTGTGAGAGAGAGAGAGAGAGAGAGAGAGAGAGATACCAATATCTGTCTCAAGGTCAATGGGCGTAATGTTTGAGTCTAGGAAACATGCAAAGCTACCTAGTGGGTTATGGCGTTGGTCACTTTTAACACTACTATCAGCTGTGCAGCAATATATATATGTGGTAGATGAGTTGCCATTCCTGGATACCAGAAATACCTGTCTGAAGTATTGCTGAGTTGCACAAATTTGCACAGTATGTTAGACCAGGTAGGACACCATGTTAATCCTACATGCCTAAGTTTAGGCTTAGCCTGGATTTCTCCATATGATGCTGCAGCAGATAGTGCTGCAGCGTGCAGAATATCCTGAGAATTCATCTTGTTATAGTTACTTGAATGCTAGGAACTGAAGTCAGGCAGAATTGTGTATGCTTCCCATTGTTTAAACACAAATTATAGGAGTTGAGTGTTTGTGCTGGCAGTAGAAGAAAACCAACCAAGCGAAAAGTCCTCACCTGTTTTCTCTATTTCCCTCCCCTCCCCCCCCCCCGCTACTGTTCT
>NW_008634032.1:8104-12671 GCF_000691845.1 Merops nubicus
TCTGATGGATGCTTCAGACAGGAATTTGTGCTTTGTCTCAAGGGAAGCATCCTCACAGAGATCCCCACTTGGTTGTAGAATTGCTTCTGATGCACAGAAGATTGATAGATCAAGTCATTTAAACTTAATTTAGACACACCAGAGAACACACTTAGCCTAACTATCACACTTGAGAGACTTGTACTAAAGTCATTATGGGAGTTATTCAAAATGCATAGACAGTGTTTCATAATGCTTCCTGTTTTAAACAAATTTCATCTTGGAGACCAGGGTGAAATAAGAGTAAACTTGGAAGTATTTGCTGAAGTTAGGTATAACACAGTACATGGGAGGGAGCAGAAAGATCAAGTACATCCTCCTGCACAGAGCCCCCTGCATTTGCCTACCTCCTTTAGAAGCTAGGACACTGCCACAGACACTTAAAAGCTCTTTGTTGCAGAGATGAATTTCAAACTGAATTCAGTTAATGAAGTAGAAACCAACCAGCTTTTCATACTTCCACTGGTGCCAGGAAATTCTTATTTTTGACGGGTAAGATGTGAACCAGCCAGGTTAACTTAATTTGCTCGCTCTCAGATGCTCAGAAGCCTGTGAGGTGCTCCCATACACATAAGCCTACCTCCATGTCTGGGAACTATATTGCAATGGATGGAATAGCTGCCTTTCTGATTTTTTTCCAACTCCTAAATGGAAAAGGGCTTTTTTTTTTTTTTTTTTTCTTTTTTTTTTTTTTTTTTCTGTTCTGGTACTGAATAGATGGAAATTCAGGTGTTTTGTCTTGGCAAGCTCAGTATTTGGAGACTTCTTTTCTTTGCCCACCTTAAGCACAGGAGAGTCAGACTTGCAAGGAAAGGGTGCTCACCGCTGTGCTAGGCCTGCTGGCAAGTAGCATTCAGTGCAGATGGTTGTCTGCCCACACTCTATTTATGAAGAGGCCCCCAGTGTTTATGTTAATGGTGATGAGTTTGAGAGATAAAAATAGAGAGTTGTTTGTTGTTCATTTGTTCTTTATAGATCTGCAGTGAACTTTTTTTATAAAGCACAAATTCGATAGAGAGATTTGTTAACCTGCTACAAGAGCAGGCTGTCAAAAAGCCAAGCTGCAGATGTCTGAAGTGCTGAAATACTTTTTGCCTGGTTTTTATACTTCTTCCCTTTGCTCCACGAGATGGTGCTGTGTTCCAACAGACCCCAGGCAACCTTTGTTTGGCTTTTCCCAGGCCCTTGGTGGGTGTTTGGAGTATGAAAACCTGAAATAAACTTCTGAAGGATCTCTTTCTCTCCAATTGTCTTTTTCTCCTCTCCAAATTAATCTGAAAAAGAGGTTTTCCTAAATCACCTAAGGCTTTGTATAGTCCTCTGCAGTTTGTCTTCCTCGATCTTTACTGAGTCCTGTGGCTTTGCTGTGACTTAAGAGGCCTTAGGAAACCCTCTAGAGGCTACTTGAAGATGCCATAGTTTCAGATCAGCCATACTACATAACGAACAGTAGAGCTGAAACTGTCTTGTCATCTGTGGTCGTTCCTTGTTGATAGCCTGCTAAGTCATGAAGATGTTTGTATCTTGGAAGGGTCTGCCCAGTTCCACATTTATTAGGTCTCATACAAAATATTCCAGGGCTTCAGCCTTGGAAACTTGAATTATCTGATTGTGTCACTTAAATTAATTAGCTGTTGTGTTCTCATTCTCCTACTGCATGCTTTCCTTTTTATGTGGAAGCTGTGGTTTAGGGAGTTATTGTGTATTTTATTCCTCCAGCTTTCATTTAGACTTGGAGCATAGAAATATTGATCTGGGGATACTGTCTTTCCAAAGAGGAAACATTGGAAGCTGGTGTTTGAAAAGGCTGAAAGTCCACTGAGCTTCTGTCACAAGGTGGAAACAGACTTTTGGGGAAAAAGAAGGAAGGTCATTTTTCATAAGCTGACCAGCCCTGCCTTGGGTTGCTAAAATGAGTTTAATGTCACTGTGGAAAGTGGTAGAAGTGAGTTAGTTGGTTTTAAAGTAATGGATAGAGAACTTCCATTTGCTCTGCAGAGCAGTTTGTTTCTTTATAGAAACAGGTGCCTGGGGTGAAAGGCTTCTTCACCCATTGTCTGTCTCTGGAGCCTGCCATTTTAGCTTCCTGATTACCACACATATCTCTGTGTGTTACAGATGTGTATTCAGGGTCTTCACAGCTCTGCTCCTCATGCTTTTGTGAAGAACTGTCTGACCTCACTTTCCTCCCACTTTTATTACAAAAGCTTGAACTTGCACTTCCCTGTTTTGCTGCTGACTGAGAGTGGATTTCTGATTTATAGTTTCTAGTCTCAAATGCCCCTAAGTGGTGTGGAGGTGAAGAGCAGAGAAGAGGTAGAAAATCCTTACATGCTGAAATGAGGCTGAGACCAGCTTCCCTCCCTGGTCCTGATTTAATGTGGAACAGCTACAACTACAGGGCAAGTCAGTAACATTTTTCCATTTCAAATACCTTTCAGCAGGCCTCCTAAAGCGCATGTTAACATTTTCGTAATGGTTACATCCCACTCAGCTTGGGAGCTTTAGGACCTTACTAAATCGATTACACCATTGTATAAGAATTGTTTCTTAATCACGTAGTACAGGACACATTCTGGACATGAGTTTCAGCTTCTGCCAACAGCCATTAGTCCCCATGAACCGTGGCATGCAAATGCCATGTTGTGCATCTTCTCTATGGCAAGAGAAGCTTCATGTCTGGATATCTTTATCAAGCTTTTTAAGTTGCTAATAATTGTTCCAGTTCTCAAAGCTCTTCTCTGATACAGCTTCAGAAACACTCTGAGCATGATCAGATATAAACTTGGGAGATTTCTGATCTCAGAGGTGGTGGCTCTTGTCACTCCTCAGTCAGTGTCCTGCCTCTGCTACTATGAAGATTTATCAAAATATGAAAGCTGTGGTGCAGTGATTGGTGTTTCTCTGGAAGTCTCTCATAAGCTGTTCATAATGTGTCTCAAGACTTTATGGGTAACACTGTGAGGGTGTTTTCTGCATACAATCGTGACATTTCCTTTGCCTTCTTTTAAAATACACGTTAGCAAATAACTGAACTCTTCTTGCTGTTCCAGTTAAGTGACTCATATTTTCTACATATAGTTTTACTGAGCTTTGAAGCCCAGACTGGATAGCTGTGTGTCAGGAACTTGAGGGCATTTTGGATGTGACAGCAAGAGCATGGGTGAGGTAGAGCGCAAAGGGTGGTCTGTTCTGTATGGGGACTTCTGATCTAACAAGTAGCATCAGCCAAGTACAGTTTTTGTCTTGGCTCACTCTGTCATCACTGGCATAATGCTGACTTCTAGCTTCCTTCTCTGTTGTTGTCTTCTCTCTGACTCAGGGTTTGCTATTTTGAGTGTGGGAAAGGGTTCTTTGTCTTTTCCAGGTGCTGCCTTCTGAAGGCAGCCCAGGGCCTGCACAGAGAGGTGGCTCTGAGTTGACAGAGATTGCAGTTAAACAGCAGGAGGACACATCAGAGTAGGAGTTACGTTCTCAAGGGACAGAGTTTTTAAACCATTAAGCAATGAGCAAAGTTTCCCTTGCTCCTCATTTCCTTGCTCATTTAGGTGTTTTGTTTGTTTTTTTTAAGGACAATAGGTTCCCTTTGGCATTTGCTGCTGGTGCCTTACACATATTTTCAGTCTGGGAACTGCGAAACTGCTTCATGTCAAGGGGAAGCTGCCTTTTCAAAAGGCAGTTGGAAGGTGACAGGGACTAGCTACTTTGGGATTAGTTGCCTATCTTTCTCCGGTTCAAATCTGGTTCAGTCTCTAAGAAAGTAGCAGCTGTTACACTTTGGCAAAGGAAGTAGCTTATCTTCAGGGACATTTTGGGGAATTGGAAGGTCTTGGAGAGTATTGGAGGAAAAGCTTCAACATCAGAACAATTCTGCTTTTGGCTCTACTTAGTGCTTGTGGTCACAGCAGAGAGGTCAAAAGCTGAATAAGCTTTGTACATTGGCCAGGTAAGTTAATACTACTCAGTGGATGCAGAAAGCTGCATTCTCTTTTTATTGGGAATCCAACAGGAAATTTTGATCAAGGCACTGTTTACAATCTCTAATATTTGCCCTTTCCAAGCTTTGACTTGGTTGATATATTGTTACTGCTAGTCCTCTCAGAAAACAAAGGTTAAGCTCAGATGTTCTCAGACACGTGTAAAACTTGTAAACCTGATAGTGGAAGTACCTCTTCCTACCTGCAGTAGGAATGTCCTTGGTACCAGAAATCCTATGCTTTCCTCACTCACCAGCACAATACAATCTGTAGCAAGCACAGTGGTCAGCGGCAGTAATCTCCAAAGATGTTTCGGAATAACTCTGGTGAGTCCATCTGAGAATTATCTTCTGTTTCACACACCAAAGAAAAGGAAAAATTGCCTTAAGACATACGGCATAGCAAGGCCCACAGTCCTCCTGTGCCATGAACCTTCTGGCCTGGGCAGCAAAGCTGTCTGCTCCCTTTTGATCCAGGAAATCTAAGTTTTCTCTTCTAATGCAAAGTTAGTGTTGGCATTTGTTTAACTGCTTGTCCTGGTTCCGTGTAAA
>NW_008634033.1:0-2709 GCF_000691845.1 Merops nubicus
CCTGCTCCCGCCGGCTAGGACACCGTGGGCCCGCGGGCGCGGGGCGCTGCGCCCGCTCGGGGCTGGAGGAGCTTCCTCGGAGTATCTCCGCGGGAAGAAAGCTGTAACTACGCTCTCCTTGACTCCCCGCGCTCAGCTAGGGCTAGGAAGCCTGGCTCTGGCAATGAGCAAAGGGAGTTTTTGCATGGGGAGAGACAGTTTCACAGAAGATGGAGGTTGTTGGTGTGGTCCCACAGGCACGGCATGCCTTTAAATACTCTCAGTGGAAACGAGTTGAATAGTGAACTGCCACTGTCAGCTGCTGACATCACATTATTTACAGCAGTCATAGCTAAAACTGTTTGTGAAGGCTTGCAGAAGGAGCTTGGGACACTGAGTGATTGGGCAATAAAATGGCAGATGAAATTCAGTGTCAATAAATGTAAAGCAGTGCACATGGAGGAAAACAACCTTAACTATATGCTCACAGTGATGGACTCTAAATGAGCTATTACCGCTCAGAAGACAGATTTGGGAATCATTACACATAATTCTTCAAAAACATCAGCTCAAAGCTAGCAGTGGTCAAAAAGACAAATGGAATGTTAGAAATTATTAGGAAAGAAATAGACTTTATGTTATTAAAGAAATACTTTATGTTACCATACAAACCTATACTGTACTCACATCCTGAATACTGTCTGCGGTTTTGGTGTCCTGTCAGAATAAAAGAAATATGAGGTAAATGCGGAAAATACAAAACTAGAAACTTATGAAGAAGATGACAAGGTTCACTGGAGAAGAGAACAATTTATTAAACATCATGTTTAAAAGAAGCATTATCAGTATTCAAGACTCGGTGACACTGTAGAACTCATTGCCACAGGAAATTTTGAAGGCCCAAATGTAATTAAATAAAAACAACAACAACAATAAAGCTGTTTTCATTAGGCTAGACAAAGGTTGTATTTTTTTGAATGATGTAGAGACAACTACAAGCTCAGGAAATAACACATAGGTCATATAGAGATGAGGATAATCGCTCTATCCCAACCTTGTATCCCAGACTTGCCTCTAATACTTTTTTTTTTTTTATCTGTTGGGCTATACAGACCTTTGGTTTTAGCCAGCAAGGCCATACCTATTATGCAAAATAGAAATAAATATTTTGGTCCTAAGGAAAACCAATGGCCGAATTAATTGATTTAAAGAACAGGGAAAACAGTTCTGCCTATAGCTGGGTCATGTCTCACTGTGTGAAGTGTTGCATTGTTTGAAGCAAGACTGCTGGCACAGCATGAATAGCTTATCACAGGCACCTTTGAGCTACCCAGAAAGTCACAGTGACTACGAGTGGGATTTATTTCACCTACCTTTAGCTAGTGTTGAGAACTAGGTGCTTGCTCTTTAGGCAGCTAAGGTACTTATTCCTGTCACAGTGTTTCCATGATGCCAGGTTTGCCAGAGGAAACAAGGACAAGATACATATCGTGTTCCAAGGAAAAAAAGAAAAAAAACAACAACTGAAACATCAGGAGCATAATTCACCTTGCCTGTTTTTCAGCACTTGAAATAGGATATGAAGATGTTGGTGTTTGGACACCTTGAGGTAAAGACATGAGCTGAGAACTTAATTTCTCTGAGGAAAATAAATGCGATACTGTTTGCCTTTATGTGACAGTCTCCATAATTTTCAGGTGTCTCAGCAGCAGAATGAGTATGTAAAAACCAGAAATGGCATTTGCATTGGAAGCATAAATATTTCTGTTTGGTGCAAGATTATTTAAGAGGGATCCCACTTTTGGTCATTAGTGAACTACTGCAGATCTGTAATTGCTTTGTCTAGCCAGGGTTTCCTCTCCTTCTATTGGAGAAACACCTTTTGCCAGTGAAAAAACATCCCTCCTTAGAACTGGGGTTCTGGCTATCGGAGCAAGAATTTTCTACATTAATAGTAAGCAAACCTAAAGTAGAATATTGCAGAAGGCAATATAAATGAAAGAATACTTTAAGCTGTATGTTTCAGGAAGGCAGGAAGGAGAGGACTAGGTTTGAAGGAATCTGTTCCAGAAATATAGATAATCTGGCCTTTTTTTTTTTTTTTTTTTTAATTGCTTATGTAACAGCTGATCTCCAGTTCTTCACCCTGTGCTGACTCTTTCTCTGTTTTCAAAAGAAAAGCTTAATGGATCAGATACTTAAGCAGTAATGAAAATCTAATATGTTTGTTCAAGAAATAGCTTTTAAAATGGAAGAAATAATTTTAAAATCCTGAAAAAGTCATGGTTTAGGAACATTCCTCTTTTCCTCTCCAGATCTCAAGCCTTATTTACCTTTGTTTTTAAATGGTCAATCATTGACATTTTTTATGGAAAAGAAATACGTATATACATTTATGTATGTATTTATAAGCAGAGAGGAAAAATAAGGGGCTAATCATCTTCTCAGAAGTGGGTACATAGGGCCTGACAGTCAACTGGTTTCTCTGGTGTACACAATTAATTCCTAATAACCATTATGTACTGCAGTGTTGCTTAGCAGCTGCCACTGAAGCCAAAGCTCCCTTGTGTTGTATCTGCACCAACACTGAGGAACACACCCAGCCTTGAAGCCACCAGTGCTTCACTAGACAGGGGAAGCCATGGCTCGAAAGAGAAAACATCTCCCTAGTTTAATATCCCTACCCCCTTAATTTCTGTTGTGCTGGTTGGGCTGGGCCAGGGCTGTTTT
>NW_008634034.1:0-1623 GCF_000691845.1 Merops nubicus
TCCAACCTAAAGGATTCGAGGATTCTATGATTCTAAGTTGGTATGATAAAACTCCTCAGCTAGTCCCCAGAAATTTCTTACTCAGCATGCCCATAGGCAAAACCATGCACCTAGCACAATGCCACAGACCATCAATAAAAACTCTTGGAAACAGAATATGGAGGTTATTTCTAAGAGTAGGACCCTCACCTCAGTATGAATTAGCCAAGTCAAAAAGCAGTAAGCTTGAGCATCCTGTATCTGGCCCTTACATTAGAGGACAAAGCCACCAACTCTGCAGCACTCTCAGCCAAAACAATCTAGAGCTAAATATATAGGAACATACAACAGTGCACATCACCTATCCTCTGAAATCTCATTTCTCTTTCCAATCACTGACACCCAAGAACCAGGGGAAAAAACAAAACAAAACAAAAAAACCCCAAACTAAACCTGTGGTGTTTGTAACATTGTATGTTCAAGCAAAATAAAAACTGTGAAAGTTCTTTACTCAAGATGTTTTAGAACAAGTTCTGGGAAAGCCCAACAATAACAGCAGTGATGCTCCCTACAGCTTCCTTCCCATACAGTGGCCCTGCCTGCTCTCAATCCAAGCTGAACTTACTGCCATACCTTAGCTCAAGAGAGATAAAAGAATGGGCCACAAACTATACCTAATGTGCTAAATTAGTCTAATGGCATCATGGTGATGCAACTAAATATCAGAGAAAAAATACCAATATACACCAATGAGCAGATAAGCTGGAAAGAAAGCCCTCTTCTTCACCCTTCATCATTCAGTTCCAGCACTATTTTCTTCCACATGAGCTAATTTTTTTTTCTGAAATTAATGCAAATAGTTAAAACTCTGTTTTGTTTTGCTTCAGAATCCTACAGAAAAAGGTGCAGGGAAGACAGTATGAGCACGTTACTGGCATCTGCTAAAATAAATCCCATGCAATGCTCCTCCTCTTATCTCCATACTATAAAACCACACTAACTGATATCTATGTTTGGGGAATTATTCTATTGATCAATTATTTCCTCAGATTAACAGTAAATCAATAAAACCCCTAAAATCACACAGCTTCTTTCTGCACCATCTTCTCTACTGTATGTTTGTATATACAAGGCCATCTAGCTACAGGTTCTCCCTTTATGGCCAAAATTATTGCAAAGCATTCATTTATTCCTAGTAGGAGACTGTAATGGGCTCGAGTGCTGTGTAAACTCACACCTGAACACATACTGCTTATGAGAGAGGAACCGCTGAGAATGTCAGCTAAACCTCAGGCAGTACTGCTGTATGACGAACCATCATTATGATCAAACAGACATGAACACTAGGAAGACCTGAAGACGTAGGATTAACTAAACTTTTTATGTCACTTCATCGCTTCTGGGGGGTCCTCCACAAACATTTACCATCAGGTTTCAGGAAAATACCAGGGAACTTTCAGGTGCTCTAAAAGGATAACTGTAACACAAGCTGCTGACCCAACCAAAAGGCTGTTTTGCTTTGCAAGCCCCGCCTCAGAATTCTGGGGATTCGGGGAGCAGGGGTAGCAGAAACGTCCCACCACCGTGCTGTGGGAACGAGGCTCCGTCCCGCGGAGCGGCGGCCGCGGCTGGAGGCCCCGCAGC
>NW_008634035.1:0-23318 GCF_000691845.1 Merops nubicus
CTCGGTCTGTCTGCAGCCCCAGCGGGAACCCAGCCTCAGGGTGCCTCCCAACGTAACTAGGTTTCTGGCTTTTGCATGGGAACGCCAGCGTGACGAAGTGCCCTCGAAGGCGCTTTGCCCTCGAAGGCGCTTCCCTCGCCTCTGCCTCCCGCAGAGCACCGCCGCGGGCAGATGGGATCTCTTGAAGCATCCCTAAGACTTGACCCACCGAAACTAGCAGGGGAAAAATCCAATTATATTGGCATCGATACACGGAGCGCCCTGATCCCCGTTACTTTCTTTGCCTGCAGGAAAATTTCCTTCGATTTTTCTCTCCTTTGCAGGCTTGATGATCAATTAAATAAATACCAGATCCGAGTCACCTTTCCTACGCTTCCTCTCTTCTCCCTCCCCCAGCCCTCGCACTGCAGACATCTGTTTCTGGCTGCCCGGTTAAACTCTCCCCTTTGAGCTTCGGTGAGCTGAGGGGCCAGGGCGGGGAGAGACTGGGGGAGGGGACCCTGCTTCTTGTCCTTTGACCTCTGTTGGGAGAAGAAAAGCGGGTTAAAAGGTCAAGGAAAACAATTGCTAGGCTCCTTTTGCTTGAATAGCATGCCAAATAAACTTATCCCGGGGATTTGGAATGATCCTTTTATGGGAATTTTTACCTCCCTTGGGATTGTGCAGGCTGACTTTATGGGAGCTGAGGGCACGCTCAATTATTTTGGGGGGAGGGGGCACCAGTGCTTGAGCTCTTTTCAGCACCCTTGTTTGAGGACACAGAAATACAAGAGGGGGGAGGAGGAGGGCTCTGCAGCCTGCTTTAATTCTTGTGAGCTTCCCTGAAATTTGTCAGCTAATACATTGACTTCTTAATTTTTTAATCGTTTATAATATATAACGCCGATGTTTAAAACCAGGAAGAAAGAATATGGGTTGGGATTGGGTCTGGATTGCTTTTTACAGAAGTACACCCCTGTGACTCCATTTACTACCAAAGTTACTGCTGGGTATTGAGAGCAAATGTTTCCCTAACTCAGCATAAAATAAAATTTTAGTATTGTTAGCTGCCCGGTCGTTGTAGGTGCTAGAACTGTCTTTGAAAGGCTTCTCTGTAAGTACATTTTGTTGTTCTCTGTAAGTACATTTTGTTGTTCCTATGCTGTTCAAATTTTTGCAGTGTGAACTGGCAAGCAGGTACCTTTGCAGGGGAAAGAATGTCTTGGAATAAACTCTTTCACATGGCTGAAAGTTCTTCAGAGCAAAAATTACTTTTTAAAAAATCCCACATAATTTTTCTGGCATTTAATTTTTTAGGCTTTTTAATGGAATGGCATTTTTCAAAAACATTCAGTGTCTGAAGACAGGAAGTTGACTTTTTTTTTGCAACCAGTTTTAAATCTAAATCTTTGTTCTTTTTTCCTTTTTGGTAAGAAATTCTGGACATATCCCCACATTTGCAAAGCAGCACTAAGAAGCCACTCAGCATTGCCAGGCGGTTCCAGCAGGTACCAGCTTCTGGTGTCGGCCTTTCCCAGCGCCGGGAATTCTTGGCAGCATGGGAGTCTCTTATGACTTGGCCATGGGCCCTTTACGCATATAAGGCCTGATCTACCAGTTGCACAAGTTAGCATGATGAAATAAAAACTAACCGATGTGGGCAAGAGACTTATGTCTACTTTTATAGACATAGTTATAGACTTTAGTCAAAATAGGCTGATATACACCAGTCTGGCACACCAAATATAACGTGCACGTGCTGGGACCAACGGTTTCCTGCATTTGCATGTGTAAGAATTCATACTGGTATTGTGGGCACAGTTCTGAAGTGCTGGTACCCGACTGAAAAAGCCCTATAGATCGGTTGGAGGGGGAAGGAAGAGCTGCAAAGACTGATGTATGAAGTGAGAAGAAACTGTACTTAGTTAATTAAAAAGTTCATCTGTTTGAATAACAGTCAAAATGAAGTAGAAAATATTTCACTGCATCAGACTGACGACACATCTAGTGCCTGAGTGTAGATGCAGTTCATATAGATCATGTAAATTGCAATGTGCACATTTGCATTTTTAGTAAATTTTCCAGTTTCTTGAAGTACGGGTACACAAATTGCTGTTTCTCCATTTCCTGTTATTCCAACACATCTGTGTGGGAAACTGTCACTACAGCTGTGCATAAAATCCTGCTGTAAGTAGAACTTCCACGATGCCCAGAGAAGCGTGTGACCCTCAGGACTGTCCAGTGACTTTTGCAGGCTCTGCGATGAGCTGTTATGTTCCTGAAGGCAACTACAAATAATTGGGTTGGCTTATCTTGAACAAGGGAGGTCCGGGTGGGCCATTTCACCTCATCTTGTAGCCTGACTGCAGCAGCAACAAGGGGGCTGTAGGGTACCCCAGAGGCCCTGCGGGACACGAAGCCCCTTGGGAACATTCCAAAGGTTGGGAGCAAAACTGGGGCTTGCAGGTGGGTAGAGCTCACCTACTTAGGCACGGATTTGAGGGAGTTTCCATGAGGAGGTGGTCATCAAGCCTCTTTGCTGGCCTTACGTGCATGCGTGCAGGCAGTTGTTTAATCTTTCTTAAAATTAAAAAAGGTCCTTTGTCCTCCTTAGAGGGAAACTAATAATTTTAACTTTTGTGGGGGCAGTGAAAACGTTGCCCCTCTGTGTAAAATGGCAAAACAGAGTAGATCTGCTCAGCGCAGGGAGGGCCCATCTACTACCATCATATGTCATTGCTGTTCTCACAAGGCTGGGAGAAAAATAGTCCCATCTCCTTGCTGTTGCTATGGGAACTTTTTTTGAGTTTTAACAACTCCTCTACAAAGGACTGTTGGAACAACGAAGAATACTGAGGAAAAGTATCAACCGTTATCCAAAGCATTTTACTAAATACCAAGTTTTATTTAAAACTGCACCACCATCAGCTCTTGCCAGCTCTTGTCTAATTACTGTTGCAGCAAATACGGTGGCTTTCCAAGAACTCTGCTGAAGCTCCCCACAGCTCTTTTGCTCATCCATTCAGGTCACCTACCGAGTTACATTCTGCCTTGTGGTAAAGCAAATTCCATGTGTGCTTCCTCATGATGATACGATTAATTTATTTACTCAAGTAATTTGCTGAAAAATTAGACTAGCAAGGCATAGAGTGTGGACTACTTGCACAAGTCAAAGTCCATTTGTTACTTTCAGCACAGGTAATTTATTATATTTTATACCTCTCAGCTGATTCACTTTTGTGCCCAGATCTGATCTTCAATTAATTAACCCTAAAAAAAATGGACTTCAAGCATACATGTGTATTCTGTATGGTACAGTTGGTTTCTTGATGCAGTTATTCCTTCATCTTAAGTCTTTATGCTAGGTAGGCCACATTTTCAATAGTCTACATGCAGGAAGCTACTGCAGCATGGAAGTGATCATGTCTCTGTGGACAAAATTTGCTTAGTTTCCAAATTCAGATCGGTCATAGATTTAAATCAGGGCACTCTTTGGTTTTCACTCAAGGGGAAATTGAATTTTTTTTTTTTAATGATTTTTCCAGGATCTGCCTTGTATGCCAAGTCTATGACAATTTTATAACCGTTTCGTCTTAAGGTTAGAATTAGTAATGTATCTCTGATTTTATGCAACATCACGAGCATGCCTAGTGACAGCATCACAGGACGGATGTGTGCACTAAATCAGAATAAATTTTCACTATTAGCTTTGGGGAACAGGAAGGGGGAAGGGAGTTTTTTGTGTTTTAATTTTAAGCTCTTCTTAGTGCTTTTTTTTTTTCTTATAAAATGAAGGGGAAAGCACTAATTTATGGTATAGATGGTAAAAGGAAACCATAAGAGAGTAAGTTTTGCATGTGAAATCATGCTGTTGCTAACCACGCTTTCAGAGGTGCGGGTGTGAAAAAAGAATTCACGTTATGTGAAGCGAAATGTGTGTAATTCTTCTTCAAAAAAATGAGTAAAAATGGAAAGCTCTTTATCAGTACCATTTCTGTGAGTTTGAGCTTAAATGTAAAGTACGTGGCTTACATATGAAGTGCCGGGGAGTGTTTGAGAAAACACTGTTACTAGCTGCCAGGGTGCTGCCAGGGTGCTGTCTCCCAGGCTCGGGTGAAGGGCTGCTCGGAAGATGAGAAAATTCTAGGCCATGCTGCCCCTTGGCTGTCTGCGGTGCTCAAACTCGGGCAGGGAGCGGAGAACACGAGACTCCTTCCCTCCCGTGGTGTCAGAGGGAGGGAGCCCGTACCCTCGCCACCTCTGCCTGCTCAGAGGCGGGAAGCTGAGCGCCTGCCTGCGTTGTGGGGGCATAATCCTGCTCTGAGGGAAAGTAAAGCTGCAGTTCACAGGGAGATCTGCTAGAGCCGAATGACCGAGGGCTGCTGTTGTGTGGAGAGCAAGGCGGGATGGCATTCAGAGAGCTCCCACGGTCTGGGAAACAGTTATGTCTGTTGCCACAACTGGCCAGGGTGACCAAGTTACTCCCCACCACCCCATGCAGCTGATGCATGTTTCAGTCAGGGCCTTCTACAGTGTACAGTAACATAATCAAGGGTTTCACTCTGTGCTCTTGCTTCACATGAATCCTCATCTCTGGCACTCCACGGTTGCTTTCCAACACTGAGGGGTGCGCTGAGTGGTAACCACACACAGTAGTGATTATAGATGGGGGTGGGACAAGACAGTCTGGCTGAACTTGGTTCGGCACAAGAAGGCTTGGTGGGAAGGTCAAAATCCTAAAAGTGCCCCTTCCCGCCAAAAAAAGTTATGTTTGTAAACCTGCCCACATCTCTGATAACATGCCTCCTTCAACAGCTCACCTCTCCTCCTTTCCACTGGGACACCAGTTGTCTCCACTAACTGGGAAGCAGCTGGTTTGGCCCAGGAGTTGCATCTCAGCTGCACCACCACATGGCCACGGAGAGGAGAAAGCAGAGATGGCCTGGCACCCTGGCGGGACGGGGTCAGGTCAGAACTGGCTTAGAGGGTCAGGGCAAAGAGAAAATGAAACTCCATTCATGGTTTCAGCTCCGCTGCACACGTTTTGTGCTGTCAAAGATGAACAACTCTCTTCCGGTCCAGGGTCTCAGCCCGACGGGCTCTGCTGAAACAGGATTTAGCTGAAATGAAGTTAAATGCATCTTCTGGAGGGGCAGAGAGGGAATGACCCGTGAGGCCAAGTTCTAAAAAAACCCCACTCTTGTATCAGCGCCCTTGCTGCTGCAAGGTCACACAGCAAAGGAACATTTTCCATCCTGAAGTTTTTATTGTAGAGATGATACAGATCTTTTCCAGGATCAAGAGAGGTAGGGATGATTTCAGGGCTATGATTTTCAGAAACGTGGCTTCAGCGAACCTCAGCAGCGGAAGTCCCATCCACTGCAGCAGAAAGTAAATGAAACCAGTGCCGACTGCCTTGAAAATCCCACCTAGGCTGGCATTTAATTTCTATTAGTGTTGATAACAGCTGCTTGCATATTTATTTTTTATTGCAAAATCATCACTTGGTCTCTTTGCATAATGCTTTTTTTCTTACCAGCAGTCAGAGCTCCCTACCTCATCTAACCCTGTTCCTCACTCTTTCTAACGTTCACAGCAACGGATACTACTTATACAAACTCAGCACATTTTTCTGTGTTCATCTCTATTTATTGTTACAGGATTTTTTTAGTATCTGTTAAAATAAAATTTTGACATATATTCAAAATTCAATTGGGAAACATTGGGAAGTGTACGCACACTCTTAGAATGGCATTTAAAAATGCAGTAACTTACAAAAATGTTTCTGTAAATTCTGGGAAAATGAAAAAATACAGTTTTTCCATTAATTTCACACTAACCACATTGTGATCTGCAGTGATTGAACACATATCTAATGTCCCTACAGGTAATTATTTTTCACACTGTAACTCTGTTTCCAACCGTAGTGGACGACAAGCTCAAAGTTCACATTTTTTCAAGCTGGAGGAACTTCTTGCTTTAAGGCTCTGGAGTCCCAGAAAAGCTCAAATTACTTGTATTTCGTTTGCTACTTTCTGTTAGTACTTTGAGTCAGCAAAATGGGCAATGTCAAGGGATTGTTGAGGTACACTCCAGGTGTCATAAATGGGTAGGAACAAATTCTTATCTGTTCTTTGTATTAAGAAATCTCTGCTGGGTTCGGGGTACACTGCTAAAATTGAAGGACATTTCAGGCATTCTCCAGATAAAGGAGAGATTACAGTTCAGAGAGCAAACCAATTCAAGGGCATACAGGTGTGTTCTAAAAGTAAAATATGAAGAGGGAAATCTTCTCACCACTACCAGACTACACATCAGCTCGACTTTGGTTTGCAAAGAGCAGGTTTCTATGATGATCGAAATGCACCAGACAAAGCAACTTTTCCAGGCTGTACTTGAGGGTTACAGGGTACTGTAGGTCTCACAGAAAAGAGTTTAATTTGCAGAATTCTTCTGTCACTCATTGCCTGTAAGACCTGTTGAAAAGCTGGGGTTTGAACCCTGAGCCCCCGAATTAAGGTTGACATATGGGTGATTCCCACAGCCCTTCATACAGAGGAGGTGAGTTTGCCTTATAGCTTCCCCCCAGGGTGCGGCCGGCCCTGCAGGGAGAGCCATAAGGGAAATGAGCCCCAGGGGTCCCACACTGAGTTGACAAAGGTCAGGTGTCTGCTTGGGGATAAAAGCTGGGACCACTGGCAGGGAGTCAGGAGTGTCTGTCTGTGGAGTGCACTCCACAGAGCTTCCTGGTTCAGGGCAGACCTCCTGACTCTCCCTGGAGCTGGGCCCTGGTCTGTTTAGACCTTTGTGAACCTGGGTCGATCGGGTGAGAGTTGCCATGTGGGCACCTTTCTCTTATGTGTTCAGCTTGCTGGTCTGGCTGTTTCCCATGCCAACTGTGGGAAACCTCAGGTCTCTGTTTGTACCACCTGTTGTGGGCCAAGTCACATCTTTTGTGGAATCGTTGGGGGTGGTGTCATTTATGAACCAGCTGATTGATCTGTTTGTACCCCCAGTGATCATTCATGTCACGATGTTTTTGCTTACAATACAGTCTGTGTATTGGTTTCTCTTCCTGCTGGCTGCATCATTCTTGTTGGGCCTGGTCATTGGCAGAACACCTGTAAAGGATTTAAGCTCAGCTTCCAGAACTCATTAGGCATTTACGTTTCATTTCTTTCAAGACATATGTTAAAATGGAACGGAAATTTCTTCCCAAAGGGACATTCAGACACCAAAGCACAGGCTGTGAACGCTAATGCTACCCTGGCACCTAACTCAGAGCTATACAGAGGTGCCTAAATTTAGAGAGAGGCAGGTCTTCAGTATGTCCTGTTGGACAGCTTAAGCATCCCCGCACCTGCCATGTTGTCCAGGAGACTCTCACTCCCAGGCCCTTGGCCATTCCTAAGTACTGCAAAACTTCAGCATAAAATTTTGGCTTTTTATTTATATTCTGAGTGTCACCTGAGAATTGTCATGACTAAGCCCCTTTGAGAACTGAGTTGAAGCATCTCTAGGATGCATCTAAACTCATGGGATATGTGATATAACCTAAAGTCCTGCCCTACAAAGCATCCAGACTAGTGGATCTGTTACAGTACTCCATGGCTGTCTCCCCAGCCAAGCAGTCTGGGTTTTTTCCAATTGGATGTCTGGTTAAGGAAAGGAAAACATAGCAATATGCTTTTGGGAGGCATCTCGATGTGAAAACTGACAAGCTATTCTAGGTATTTATATATAAATCCTTTCTCTGTTCTTTATTGCTGAAATGAAGCAAATGGCAACTTTCAGTATATTCAAACTGAAATTGATAATATTTGTGACATGAGGATGATTCCAATGAAGACAGCAAGGAGTTCAAGTGCAATGAGCTTGGCCTCTATGACAGCCTTGAGTGTCATATCAAGCTTTGACAGCTTAAATATGAATCAGATGGCCTCTTGTCCTGCTTTTTTCCTACCTTCCTGGTCTAAGATAAAGCTATCACAGAGCCCTGGAAAGAACCATATGCAAAGGAAAGACCTATAAATTGAGATGTTTCTTTCAGATCTTCTGTATAGGTATTCAGGAGTTACTCTAGCTGATATGTTAAATTTCTTTGTACTATCTATGTATAGCATTCAGCACAGGAGTGGGAGGGACATCCTCACACTGGTAGGATTATGTCTTGTTCATTATTCACAGAATCATAGAATGGCTTAGGTTGGAAGGGACCCTAGTGATCATCTAATCCACCCTCCCTGCCATGGGCAGGGACACCTCTCAACCTGACTAGGTCGCTCAAGGCCTCATCCAACCTGGCCTTGAACAACTCCAGGGAGGAGGCATCCAGAACCTCTTTGGGCAATCTATTTGAGAGTCTTGCCACCCTCATACTGAAGAACTTCTTCCTAAAATCTAGTCTAATCCTAGTCTCCTTTAATTTAGAACGGTTGGTCTTCCAGACTGCATGAGCACACTGCTGGCTCATGTTCAGTTTCTTGTCAAGCAACACCCCCAAGTCCTTCTCTTCAGGGCTACTCTCAACTACCTCTGTACCTAGTTTGTAATTGTGCCTGGGACTGGCCTTACCCAGGTGCAGGACCTTGAACTTTGTTGAACCTCATGCAGTTTATATTTGCCCATTTCTCAAGCCTGTCAAGGACCCTCTGGATGGCCTCCCTTCCCTCAAATGAGTCCACTGCACCACACAGCTTCGTGTCATCTGCAGACTTGCTAAGGGGGCATTCAATGCCACCATCCCTGTCGCTGACAAAGGTGTTAAACACCACTGGACCCAGAACAGACCCCTGAGGAACTCCACTTGTCACTGCTATCATTATATCTTTTGATTCAGATTCGCTATCAAGATACTGTCCCCTCAAGGGTCAGGAAGGTCTGCAGCCCAGCTTAGGTCCATGGGATCCCAATTCTAGTGTCAGCTGCAGCTTGGCCCCAAAACCCAAGACAGTCTCTAAAGACAGAACTAAACTGTACCACCAGGACTTTCCACGGTGCATCTACAGTCCCAGATCATGCCATCTGGAGAACCTGCTGGAGCACGCACAAATTATTTTAGACATAGAAGGAGAGAACAGGGAAGCAAAATGGGATGGTGGGCATGCTGGTGTCTCCAAGTAGGCACATGGGAGGCAGCTGGAGGATGCTTACATGCCTGAGCCGATGGGGTGTTTTTATGCGTTCCTTAGTTCAGTTGTAGCCTAAATGTCTCAACATATGAAGGTTTCTTGTCTAGGCCTTCAGTCTGATTTTCTTGGTCCTTCTCCTGTATGTTATCTTAGCTGCATATGTGAAGAAATGAAGAGCCACACATCACTAGAAGTGCTTGTTGTCTCAGTCACCTTTGGTGGCCCTCTTGTCTCCTGTTTCCATTTGTGTATAAGGGAGTTGCTCTCGGCCATTGCTTCTGTCCTCCTGCATGAACGTCTAACAGAGACGTGTGTGTCCCTGCATGATAATATCGTTGTGAATCTTTCTGGACTTCTCCAGCCTGAGTGTGAGATTGAGGATTCCTAGCACAGGCATAGAGAAATACAACTGAGGTGATGAAATTCACTCACCTATGGCAATTTAGCCCAAAATGACAGTTTTAAATGTGCATATTCAAAAGGCTGTCACTTGAAGACCAAGTAGATTAAAAGTTCACTTGCTTCTTCAAAAACATCTGCATTTGCAGCAGTTTCTTTTTTTTTCAAACAGCTCAGATCAGTCAGTTTGTCTTTACTCCATCTCAACAAAAGGCCACAGGTAGATTACAGCATTTCGTTAGGAAAGGAAGGGCAGTTGTTCCCCAAAATATCTACCTTAATTACATGGTTTCTGAGCTGCAACACTACAGCTTATAGTTCAGTGATTGCATAAACTCCCCAGTGAGAAATCTCAACAATATTTAATTAGCCTGGTCCTGCTGTGTGATACTCCAAACACCCTGTTTACCCAATTAAGACAAAAGTTGCGTGATCTTACAGTTAGTAAGTGTCTCAATGTACTAAGCCTTGCAGGTGGAAACTGGCAATGTAAAACATCTCTCTTCGTAACTGTTAATTGCACTATGTCTAAATAACACAAAGCAGGTACAGGATAGGAAAGTAAGGAACCCTTTTCTAAACACCTGGTTAAAACATCAGCATGAGGCAAAGGAGGCTCAGCTAGCAATAGGATACAGGTTCATGGCATGTTCTGTTGCAATAAAATAAGACAAAGGGCATTTCAGATGAGAGTTTAGATCTATAATAATACATGGATTTTCAAAATAAATCCACTCTTTACCACAGTGAACATGAGAACTACTGTATGTGAATGGACTCGGGGTAGACATCATAATGGGGGATGGAAAGGAAGGGAGGAACCACTCACTGTTCATGTAACTCCTCTGCTTTTTCCAACAACATGGTTTTGCCCTGAATTGAACAGGAACATAGAGAATATATAAAAAACATACTGCAGCTTTTGCAAAACCTTTCATTTTATTAACAGTGAAATAATTGTCTTACTTATCCACAAGACAGTCTTGAAAATGTCTGTTTCTTTCACGCTGGAGATCTTCCCATCCAGAAGTGAGACTGAAGGATGTTGCACTGCTTTGAGGAGCACCTCAAACTGCAGACCCGCTCTTCTGACTCTGGCAGAGTCTACTGCAGTTTACTTTCCCTTTGCCAAAGGAGGGGTTTGCCTTCAGCCTCCATTTTGATGCTGTTGTTCCAACTGTGATCTCCTGATACCCTCACAAAAATCTATTAGTAATCATCTCTAATTGTTATGTTAAAGTATAAAATCTTTAAGGCCTATTTCCATGTTCAGCTATATAGGTAAAGTATAGTCTTCATTTTTTTACACTGATCTGAAAATAAGTTGAAACTGGAAAATCTGGGGAAAGAACTAGGAAAATTTGGGTCCATCTTATTTTCCAATGAAAAATCAGATTTTACAAATCACCAAAATGTAAAATTCCACTTTACATTAAAAAGCTTTTTTTGAGCAACTCTAATAGTAACATGCATACCAGAAATCTGTAGTATGAGCATTTCTTCAGATCACACAGGATCATGATGCATCAACATTTACATGAAAAATCTCCAAGGAAAATTTTGGTCCTTTCAGTAAAATTCAAGAGATTTTGCCCCTGCATATTTGAAAGGGAAATATGCAGGAACTTTTCAAAATTATATTGCAGATAAAAAATATTTGAAAAACTGTATACTTTTTACTTATTTACCTGTAAGATACCTATGACATTAATCATGTATTCATTAAGTTTTCTTACTGTGGGTGTGCTTTGTTAGTTGTTTCATACTCAAAGTCACTCTTTTCCAGTGGAGGGGAATGGGGGTGGGGTGGGGTCTGTGTGTGTATGAGCTGTAGAGTCGTCCACTGCCTGGTCACACTGGTTGAAGTCATTTGTAGTAAGTGGCAAGACAGCTAAAACTTAGGTGTTGCCACGGCCATAAGCAGCACACACGTATTGCTCTGGTCCTTCCTGTGTAATGCAAGTTTCTTTGATCATACCAATGTGTCTCTTTAGAGTCAGTCTCACATGAAGCCAGAAGCAGTCTGACAGCACTGAAAAGTTTGGGAGAAACAGCTGAGGCAGGGAGAGGGATCATTGTCACTAGCATTTCTAGTCTGCAAAAATTGTTTGGCTGATATTTACATTTTATGAGAAACACTTAAAACAGTCCCTGCTAGGTGGGTGTAACCCTAGTGATGTGTGTAAGGATTGATGACTAACACTAGAAGGATACAGTAATCCCTATTTTTCAGCAAGTCCCTGAAGAAGAGCTAACCAGATTATAAAGCCTTGTCCCTTCTAAGAATCCAAATGTAAGTACTTTTTAAAGATCTCGTTGGGCCTTGCTTTCTCTAATTGCATATCTAGCACTTAGTTGTCTAATAAATAAGGAGAAAAATGTATATGAAAGGTGACAGAAAGATGGTCATTAATGTTAGAGATAAAGTGATCGGCAGATCTCAGATAGTAGGAGGCTAACCAAAATCACACTAGAAATAGCTTTTACATCCTCAGGGAAAAACCTATCTGAAAAACTTGTGGGACCAATATCCACTACTCGTCTGTGTGGAGCTAAGTTTGAGAAGTGGTTTCTCTGTTAGATATCTAAGGCCGATATGTAGGCAAAGGTAGCAGTTAAAAACTCCAGGCTCAGCTGCTGTCTAAATCGCCGTGACACATATGGCCACATCCATACTAACGACTTCAACTGTGCCAGGGAAAGTTCCCAGGTGCTGGAACTCTATCTGTTCTCTTACATGATCAGAGTGGTGTCTGGATTCTATTAGATCTGGATCCACTGTCAGCATCTGAAACATTTCCCTAACTTAGTTCAGGACCTTGCACAAACCAGAGACTGTCTCTGCATGAGAGCATTGGTGTGGATACTCTCCTTGGAAGCTAAAAGAGCTTAACATTATGGTTTTGGGTATGACTGCAGTGGCAAAGTACGGTTCACAGAACGTTTAACTTCCTTTTATAGACATGGCGTAGGTTATGGGAGGGACATTCCAATGGAAATACCCCTTTGGTTTCTGCTTTGGGGAATGCATAAATTTGCCCCCAGTTCCTGGTCACGTTCAGAAATTGGCGGATTGACCTGGTGAAAAGATGCATTCCACAACCTAGCTCAGAGATTCTCCCAGGAAGGGAAGAGACTGAGTCTTCGTGCCTCATCGTGCATGTAGCTCTTTACAGAGGTTCCAGCCATCTCAAGGAGCTGGTTGCTAGCTGAAGGGACATCAGGCCTCAGACTAGCTGTCTTATTATCACAGCACAAAGAATAGAAATTAAAAATAAGAATTGACTATATGTTTTCAATTAAATTTCACTTCCAAATTCAAAATTGATACTAAAACCTTTTGATGCTCAAAAATTATTTTTTTCTGTTATTATCTTCATATCAAAGTGAAGGAAATACATCTTTCAGAGAGTGCAGAGGATCCATGCACACAGAACATTTATTTTCTTTTTAAAAAGTGGTCTTTTGCCTGCATTTTGCTTTCTGAGATCACATTTAGTTGCAAGAATAAATTCCTTTCAAAAATGTTGAGTGCTCTTGAATCCTACTGCAGTTACATTCCCACATATTAAAAATGCTAGGCTGGAAGAATTTCTAAACAGTGTTTAGTAGACAAAAGCCTAAAGGTTTTGTTTATAGACCCTTTCACAGAAGAATAATCAAACTCTGTAGAGAGCTGCTACTCCACTTGCTAGCCTTATTTTGACAGCCTTTGCTAGTCTACCCTACTTGAAAAGGGTGGGTTGATGTGGAAGCCAAAAAAGTGAAATCGTATTTACTGTCATAAAAATACGTGTGTTTCAAGCTTTCATCTGCCACTAACAAGTAATCAAAGATGGCAGTGGTGGCAGCCCTTGTAGTTAACCCAGTGCATGTTCATTAAACGGCAGGGGGTACCCAGAGTGTTTATTTCAGTAAAAACAATTAAGCATATATGGGGTTTTTTTCTGTGTTAATGATTCCCTGTTGACAGAGCTGAAAGAGAGTGCTTCTTGAGTTTCCAAGAGTGATTATTAAAGAGAAATGACTGTCAGTCTTCTGATTTGGGTGAATGCCAAGCAGACCAAAGGTGATAAAATAGAGGGGGAAAGAAAAAGAATATCAAGGCTCATTATCAACACACTCTGTCTTTTTAATTTTTTTACATTGTCACAAATGAGCTTCACAGTTTTCCTTACATTGTCAAGCCACCGGCCATAATACAGTCCGTTTTCCATTACATCCTATTGTTGTTCCACACATGCCTGAGATGATTTCTGCTTCTTAATTTTTTTCTTGGAATCATTTATCATTTTCTTTATAAAATATTACCTCTTGTACTGCTGTTTCTTAAGCTTGTCCCCTGTCTGTGGAGGATTTTGCTTGCACTCCAGTGAGCTGTTTAAAAGAAAAAAAAAAAAAAAAAGGGAATTTTCAGCCTCTCCAAGGCTGTAGAGTTAAAAATAACAAAACCTGTCATGGTGCCAGCACACCATATTCTCTGGAAACTGTGTTTGTTAGGACCCTGACTAGGAATTAGGTGCACAATCGATGAGAAGAATGAAGCCATGCTCTTAGTGTTGTTTTGTAACCCACAGCCCTACAGAGGTGTGGTGCACTTGCAGGTTGGCTCATCCTGTTATTCAGGGTTAGTAAATGTTCATACTCCGGATCTTTCATATTGCTGCAGACTAAGTTCTGCTGGCTCATCACGATTGTTATCTCTACTGGAAAGCAAGCAAACCTCTCATCTGTATGAGATTTGATGTGACATACTGCATTTTAGCCAATTCCAGCTGGCTGCTCCAAAAAGGCAGGCAATGTTTTATAGGTACCGCAGTTATTTCTCTTTCTTCAATCCCCTGAAGCAGTAGCTGTGGGGCTGTACTTTAAGCTGTGAGGTAAGGAACCATAAATACATATTCTATTATATGGATATTTTTTACCACCTCTTTTGCCAGCTTTGTTGTAATCCAACTGCAGTAGATGATATGACTGAATGACTCCTCTCATCTCTTTTGACAGTCTCCCCTCTTTGATACATCCCTGACTGCATTGCGTGCATCCCTCTGGAGCTCGTAATCTGTTTTAGAGCCTGAATTACAGACCCCAGCCATACAAACATCACTCTTTTCTGTCTTGTTCATTCCTACCTTAAACACAAGTTAAAGAAAATTCGTATATGATCTTTTCAGGAAGAAATGGGAAGGCAATGCAGAATAGTAGTCTTCTGCTAACATAAATTTCAATGGCAAACTGTTTATTTCAGTAGAACTGTGGCTGTGGATCAGCTTCCAGGTAGATCATGTTCGTTCAGCCTTTCAAGCACGTGTATAAGATATATCTTCCATGATCACCGTGTCTCAGAGTGACTCTTTTACAACCTTTAGTAGAAGTCAGAATAGACTCAGGAATATACTCACTATTGACTCCTGTCAAACAGAAAAGCTTGTGTAAATTTGAAGACAAATAGACATTAGCAGATATCATATGAAGGGACACTATTAAAACATTGTTTCTGTATACAGTCATCAGGTAAAAACTAGAAGATGCAGGGTTTGTAGTGCGGTTTTAAAGGGGGTTGAAAACTTCTGACTAGTGTGTAACATATTGTCTCTACAACTTTAAAAAGGTGGTTTATTTCACTTGTACAGTATAAAGTGTATTTTATGTTGTAAAATGTTATAACCTCTATAGTAAATTGCTTTCTTAGTTCATAGAAATTATTCTAGTTCTTGCCATTGCCACACATTTTCTCTGTTGGTGGTACTGTTGGCAAATTCATTCAAGGGGTATGTTTTGGTCATAGCAGTATATGTGAGATCACATGGAAATAGGGGCTGCCCTGTCCTTCAAAACACATGGTTTCATAAAATGGTTCTGGCAGGGAATTTGGCTTTTATCTGAGTCACCAAGAGCTCAAAAGGTTCGGCTTGGAAGGATGAGCTCAGCTATTTTGCACCCGTTCTTCAGCAAAGATCATCAGAGCATTAAATAATTCTGCCTCCTGAATAATTCTCTCCTGAAGAGCAAATGGGCCCATGCACGGTTGCCGCAGCAATCGGCTGATGCAGTGCAGACAGTTAAGCCAGGTGTTTGGGGATGTTTCTTCATCCCCATTTCCTGGCAGTTCACTTGTTACCTGGCCTGTCTCCTCCTAAGCAAAAGCAGTGTCACCATATGGTTTTGTTTTGCTGAAAGGAAATCCATCAAAGCTACCCACCTTAAGATAATAATTTCCTCACCACTAGTCATCACCTCAAGGCTGACACAGCAGAGATGTAGAAAGCCATCACCCTGTTGGTGCAAACAGCCTCATTGTGTGCAAATCCCCAGCTGAGCTGCAACTGAGACATAAAAAGGTCATGGTCGTTCTGTAACTTAGCTGAGAAAAGAACCTGCTACTGCCTGGAACCACGTTAATAAGGTTTTTAGTGTCCTAATACGGTTATAATTCATTCCAATCTTTTCAGTCTGGAAATTGGAATCTTGGTTTTTACAATGTATTGATTCTTTGAGTGCTCGCATTATAGAATAAAGCTCCAGACATGTACACGTTGGGCCAAATCCCAATGCCACACCGATGTAAACTAATACTAAATCTATTTATGGCAGTAGTGATTTCAGCGTTTAACAGCTTTATTGTAGCTTCTGGATTCTGTAATGAAATTTTGATTAAAAAAAAATTCTGATGTGACAAGGTCAGAAATACATGGTTAGAGTAAAAATAGCATATTAAAATGTAAAACCTATTTTATTAAACCCTGAAATATACTGGATACAATAGAAACTAAGTTACTCCCATTTAAAAAAAAAAAACAAAAAACAAAAAACAAAAACCCAAAAAAACCCAAAAAACAAACAAACAAAAAAAAAAACAGAACTGACCCTCACTATTCCTTTTCCTTTCTAATTTAACATGCTGCATGCAGTAAAGAACCCTAATAGTGCTTACTTCAACGTGTTTCCTCGCAAAACAGTAGTTACATATTAACAGATTCCATCCCTTTATATTTTATCTGTTGTGCTGCCTTTTTAATATACTTTACAAATGCACTAAATTTAGTAATGCACTAGTAAAAACTAATTATAACAAAGAATGGCGTGTAGCTAAAGGTGGAATTCTTTGCACTGGTGAAACAAGACACATGAAATGCTGTAAATGAAGCAGGCTTACTTTTGATTACTATTGTTTACTTAGGGCTTGGAATAAAAGTCCGTATACCCTGAAGACAAGGTGAGGTTTGCTCTTCTCTTTGGTAATGCTAATATTGGATATTTGATTCCCAATTTAGCATATGGGACATTATTCATATAACATGATTCAGTCTGTTGCTTGGTGAATAAAATTTTGTCTCCTGTGATTTACACTTCTCTGAGCTGCCTTGCTCTGCTACCTAGAGCAGAGTCAGACTTTGGGCCAGCTGTGCTAGGGAAAAATATTCACATACTGTAGACGTTCATATAGTCTTCCCTAGGCACCTGCTGCAGGCTGCTGTCACTGCACACCCTGAAGGTTCCATCTGATCTGGTGTGCCCACTCCGACCTGCTCTCCATCCTCTGCTTTTACACAAGGGAGTGCCTGGCAGCCTGCCTCAGGGCGAGCACAGCGGCGCCTCCGCGGGGAGGTGGCACCCTTCTGGGGTGCTCCTGCCCTGTGCCCACGGGGGCTGGGTTCTTCACCTCACACACTGGGCTTGGGCTCTACTCCTAACGTACATCTAGGCCTTTGTAGGGAAGCACCCTTTATGTTGTCCAAGTTTTCCTTACAGCTTGTTCAGAGGTTGTCAGACTATGCACAGTCCAAAATGGTAATAAAGGTAGTCTGTTACCAAGAAATGAAGAAGATTTTGAAATTTTTCAGTTTTTCACATCCTCCTCAGAGAGTCACGACTGAGATAAAAACATGTGCAGTGATATAGCCACTTTATTATTGTAGTAACAAAATTTCAGAACATTAGTTTACACTGTGTGGGATTTTTAGCATTCTAGCTCTATTCTCTATTTTTTAATGAAAGGTGATGTTTTCTCACACTGCACAGGTCCTGCAATTAGGATGGATTTTAAGGGCAAAGCTGGAAGTGGGCAGATTCAGGCTGGATGTGAGGAAGAAGTTCTTCACCATGAGAGTGGTGAGACCCTGGAATGGGTTGCCCAGGGAGGTGGTTGAGGCCCCATCCCTGGGGGTCTTTAAGGCCAGGCTGGATGAGGCTCTGGGCAGCCTGATCTAGGGGGAGGTGTCCCTGCTCATGGCAGAGGGGTTGGAACTGGGTGATCCTTGTGGTCCCTTCCAACCCTGACAGATTCTGATCTGTTTTAGCAGAGGACTTTAGAGCCCTAATGGCTTGGTGGTTGGACTTGATGATCTTGGAGGTGCCTTCCAACCTAAAGGATTCTATGATTCTATGACATAATTTCTTAGCTCTCAGCTAGGCTGTGACATTTGGTTGTTAGAAAGAGAACTATCTCTAGATACTGCTCTTCTGGTCTAAAGCACAAGTTTGCACCAGTCCTTAAAGCACCTAAGTTGCTCTGTTTCTTAAATAGTTTGATTTACTAAGTCTTACACTTTCCTAAGGTTTTTCCCCCTGTTGCATTGTTTGGGCCTTTATTCTTTTTTGTTGTGTCAATTATAACAGTACCAAAACTAGACCTAAAGATTAAACAGAGAGACTTCAAAACATGTTGAGTCTAACTGTGGAACCTCTCCTATGTGGGGCTACACTGCAGTAAGGAAATTCTTCAAAGTGTGTTCTGTTTTCACTCTTACGTAGTGCTGAGTGTTAAACATTTTTTCTTTTTTTTCCCCCCCTTTCCCTGTGCTGTATTATTAGTGCTGACTCTGTTTGATCCATGAGGAGAGCAAATTTCCTGCTTCAGCCTAAAATGCACTTGAGAACCTTTTTACTAGAGCCAGTAAGAATGCTCCTACACTAAGGAGAAAAAAAAATAATAAAAAAAAAGAGTAAGAATGTGGTTTTGTTTTTACATAGTATTTTCATATACAAAGTGCAGCAAGCCAAAGCAGTATACACACTAAGAGATGTCATGGCAAGTTCTTCCTTCTGTGTTTCCCCAGAGGTCACACCTCAGAGTTGAGAGGTGTGCAGAGGCAAATGCTAAAATTCTGCTACGGCTCTGTGTGAACTGGTCTTGAAAGTTTGTCCTGAAGTCAGGCCATCTGTGACGATGATGTAAAGCATAGTTTGTTTTTTCTGTCTCTTAAAGAACTGTTGTTGATTTCACGCAAAGGAGAGCAGACATTGGCATTGCATATGTGCTCTTTGATTTCAGGATGTAACTCTTTTCACTCTTCAGCATTTTGGGGGCTCTTATGATGAGTATCCATGATATATGAATGCTCAGATATTGTAGCCAACTTCTATTGCACAGTGGAGCTTCAGCCTGATTTCGTTATTCCTGTGTGTTTTCAGAGAGCAAAAGTCATCTTCTAGTTTGAATCACTATGTTGTGGATGGAAAGTGGGGTCTTTCTTTTTTCACTGTACGTGTCTTCATTTGAGCTAGTCACCATAAGCTTCCTTTAAAGTCAATGAAAAAAAGCAGAGACAATTCTAGACTGGTGATGTTGATATCTACAGTAGGATGAGGTGAGTCACACTCTAGAAATGATAATATTTCTCACTAACCATAGAGGAAATCTGTACAGCAGTTCAGTCATAAACACCTGCATTTGGTCAAATAAATCTCACCCACAGTGTCCTGTTTCTATGCTGCATAATGTTCATACAGAAACAATTTATAGTTGAGGTAAATCTTTTTGTTCTTCGGGACTGATGCCATCAGGAAGCAAGGAGTGTAAGTCCAGGCACAGAGACATGCTTCTGTGGCTGTTCTGCTTCTGCCACCAAAATCTAGTCTCAGCTATCTCAGCTATCTACGTAGCACTGCACTCTGTAGCATCAACATCCCTTTTGTTGCAAAACATGCATAAAAGTAATGCATAATTTCATGTGTTGAGATTTTATTTTCACTTGTTAGAATTTTTGCCAGAAACATTAGTTGAACTGTATTTCAGTTGAATTTTCTTGAAAAGTTTCACCTAATGTAACTTCGTCATTCCCAACAATGAAATATGAAGCAATCACTTTATTTTTTTCCATATTAGATATGTTCTTATCTCTGTTTCACTGAAATCTGTTACACCTCCATGCTGTGGAGAAGTGACTTAAAAATGGGGCATGAAGGTGGGCCTGGGATATTTCTGATCATTTCAGCAAAAATGATGATCCAGCTTGGCTATGTGAAAACTTGCAGACCTTCACTGTCAAATACCTCTGTTACAGAGTGTAGCCTAAGTACCTTCCCAGCAACTCACTTTTTTCAGCTGTCAACAGCTACAACCACTACTGTGAGGCTACTTGTTGAAACTAAGAGTGGTCTTTTGTGCTTACCATGCCTCTTGCTTCCGGCAACCTTAGTTCAGTGGAGGAAGGGGGTAACTTGATTAAATGCAAAAGGTGGAAAACACAGATAGTTAAGAACAAAGGAAAGAAAGCTGTGAGGCAAGAAGGAAAAAACTCCAAGGAGGCACCAGGAACAGAATAGACAGATAACAAGTAAAGATTTAATAGAAGGATAGGTAGCAGGAGGCACAGACCAGGTCAAAGTGGGAAAAAAAGAAAAAAAGAAAACATGAAGGGCAGGTCTATGGAGTGGGCTGAGGCAGGAGGCTGAAAAAAAAAGTGGAGGGTAAGAGACTAAGGAGAAGAGAGAGAAGCAGGTTGGATTTCTAGAGCCACAGAACCTGAGCATGTCTCTGACCACCAAGCATAAGCATGCCCCCTAACATTTTTCTAAGGAACCATTCAGGTCCATAATAAGACCAGATCAATAAATACCATTTATTTAAACTTAGTTATCTGAGGTTAACAATCTCAAGTTATTTGTGAATATGCACTTCACGTATGCATCTATTCCCTCAGCTTTCCTTTTCCTGGTGTGTTATTTGATTCAGGAGAACAGAGCAACCAAACCCACCAGCAGGTAGAACAAAAGCAAGTGGGCTTTGTCTATGCACCTAAAAGCATGGAAGTGAGACAATTTTCCATACATTACATGGAAAAGAGGTGTAGAAACTTGTGGATGGTAGCTGAGTTTACAATAAAAATGCAAACCTATAGATTTTATATATTAGAAGGAAATAGAGGAGATATGTTAGTTTTATCCTTCATTCTTTTTGTAATGTTCCACCGCGGCCCTTCGCAAGTCTCACATGAATATTTCATTCAACTGAAAGCAAATTCAACTTTATTTCACCCAGCTATGCTGTCTTTGAAAACTGTCTCAAAATTTCCATCCTAAGAGCACTCTACCAACAGAGCCAAACTCTTAATAATATATTGCATGACTCCAGACAAAGAATGTATCTTTGATCCAGAAAAATGTATAATGGCACTGCATGAGCTCCTTACTCAGAAATAGAAAATAACATTTGCTTTCTTCCTTTGCAGTTTAATGTTAGCCTGAAAATTTTCTTACTTTGATAGCTTCTTTCTTCTGTTTACTGGAATAAAATCTGGGGGAAAAGAAAAAAAAAAAAAGGGGGGGAGAGGGCAATCTGCACTTTTCCTTTTCTCCAGCATTCAAACAAAAGCACTGCAAAGCTCTCCCCTTACCCAGGTGAAAGCTTAGCCACCTACTTTGGCACCTATATTTCCATTTCCTTCCCCCACCATAAAAGACACCCCTCTTGCCTTCTTCATTTAAGCACCTTGCAGCTAAGCTGTAAATGAGCTCCAGATGCATGAGCTCCGTAACCTGTTTTTCCTAGCCTGAAGGCTTCCTAGGAAAAATGGGTTATGTTTCCTAAACGAGCATCACCGTAGCCACTGTCTGGAGAGTTTCCTATCACCAGAACAACTGCTACAGAACTGCTCGGTTTCTACAGCAATCTGCTGGTAAGAAAAGAGTGTATCAGCAACTTGCAGACCACTTTCATGAGTACAGCCTGCAGACCTTCCTAAGGGGCTGGAACCATGCAGGGTCTGTCGTGCAGAAGGGCAGAAGACGTGCTGTATCTGGAGCTTTGGCAAGGTCTAGAGAAACTGTTTGCAGTCTGGATCCAGTTTAGTCTTTCCTAATTTAAGAGTAGGCACGTGATGCATGCCCTAGCTAGTAGAGTTGATGCTGAGCAGTCCACTACAGCATCTGAATAGTGTTTTGAAGCCTGTTGCTAGAGAGATGCCAGGAGTATAATTTTAAGCCCTTCTTCCACTTAAATTACTATCAATCTTCAGTCTACTTCTCCTGTGGGATGACATGCAGGGACTGTTAAGTGTGTCCAGGTTTCAGTTAAGAACATCATACCTTTAAATCAGTGCCTTTCCTGATAAATTTTGATTAAAATTTGACATCATTGGTATTTGTCAATGAGGTAAATTTATGTTTGGTAGTAAAAACAAAAGTATGTCTACTTGGATCTGAATGTGTTCACCTTCAGGAGTAAAATATTTTTCAGATAGAGTAGTACACAAATCAGCTGGATTTTTGAGCGAAGTTTAAAGGGGCTTAGGAGGTGGATGTAGGAAACCTTCAGCCTATTAACCTTCAGCAGGACGCAGAGGTGACCTGTCTTTCCAGGTGAGATGAGAAAACCAGTGTATAGCCAGATGCACGTGCAGTCCCTCTTTAAAATCTTGAAGCTTACAGCTTCCTCTGCTTCCCTTGAAGGTTTTCCCTATATCTTACTAATCACAGAGGTGACAAAAGGTCTGCTTAATACCACCTTTGACTGGTGTATATTAAGGGAAATGTATTCAGTCCCAGTTCACCTCTGGTCTCCTGCAAGTCTTTATTTATTACCACTCTGTTTCCAAGCTAATAATTCTTACAAACTAAATTTGATTTTTTAAAATAACCTATGAATCTTAAGATTCAATTGGAAGCTTTTGAAGGTTTACAGCATATAACTGGAGCTAATCTCTTATTCTTCATCCTTTAACCTGCAGGTCAAGCAAGTATTACTTTCTGTCTCTTACTCTAATTTTGCATCGGTCTGTTTTAGCCTGCCAGCTCTTGTGTTGGTGGACTGAGCTTTTCTGTAGTTCTACTTAATACATGTCCAGTCCAAAGAGAAAAACATTTCTAAATTAAAATGTGATTTGTTAAGAAAATTGTTAATACAAATATTAATCTTTTCCACTTAAGGGTAATAAAGCTCTAGTCTGGTCTGATGCTGGCTTCCACCATTCTGACCAGACCTAAAATTAAAGACACTGCTCTCTGTTGGCTTTAAAACAAAGATCTGAAAATTAAATCCATTTTCTCTATAAACAGGTTCCAAAATGTTTTCTTCAAGACCAGAATAAATCATTATCTTTTCATGATTAAATTATGTGATGATTGTAAATGTGGTCACTGGCATGAAAATGTGTGATTTTAGTATGTCTGGCAGTTGAAGAAATAGATTTCCATGTTAAAGCTGCATGTACTTCCAGTAAGGGAAGGACTGGATTATCAGGGGTAAATTATGTTTATTGTTTTAAAACCTCCTTTTGTTTCCTGATTTTTTGGACAACAGCTGGATAAGAACGTGGTGAGAAGTAACTGGTGAAGGTTGTCTCACCTGTTCTATTTGTGTTATGGCACCCTTCTTTTACCAGTAGGTGCTTTGTTGTGCTGGATGGATGCCTTGCGTGCTGTGGACTGAAGCAGGAGATGGCTGCGTCTCCTTATGTCAGCTGCTTCACTAGGTCTTGCTTCTGACTTTTTGTTTTGTACCTTATGTCCTTCTTTTATGTGTGTTTGAGTCTGTGTACACACATCTGTCTACATAGGTATTAATATATGTGTATATATATATATATA